>NC_141609.1:40946265-40978765 GCF_047967505.1 Dipteris shenzhenensis | reverse complement strand
TAAGCTAGTTTATGTCAGCATAGAGGATCAGGTAGCTGACATATTCATGAAGGCATTGGGCACAGAGAAGCTGCGCAAGTTTAGCGACCTTCTTGGTGTGCAAGAATTGGGATTGAGCTCGAGGGGGAGTGTTAAGATATCGAGCTCCACTCTTGATATGCTAGGGTGACCATTGTGCATTTATGTCACCGACTTGTGAGTTGTAGATGCAGTTGGTACACCGCCCATAAATAATAGCTGGATGACAACTATCTTTATGTACTCTAGTTAGTGGCTCAGTTAGTATACCACCTTAGTTAGCTGAGTTTGGTTTGAGACCCACATATAGGGTTCACCTATTCTTTTGTACTTAGAGTTCTTTTGGCTTAAACAACTAAGAAGAGGAAAACTGTTTTGAGCCTCCACCTTTGTGTATATTCCCCCATTGTGTATGTGAGAAAGCTGCAAGTGAGACTCCTTCCTTCTCTCCCACTCTCTTCACAGACCCTACTATGTACATACGCATAGTAGGAAGTTTGATTTATATGACTATTACCATGCCAGATTTGAGCTATGATGTTGGGTTGGTAAGTCAGTTTATGTAGGCTCCAAGGAAACCGTATTTGGATGCGGCTAGATGCATATTGAGGTATGTGAAGTCCACATTGCAGTATGGACTATTTTATGAGACTGGGGTTCAGATACAATTACATGGATACACTGATGCTGATTGGGCTGGTAGTATTTCTGATAGACGATCTACAAGTGGATATATGTTCTCTTTTGGGAGTGCTGTAGTCACTTGGAGCAGCAAGAAATAGCCTATAGTTGCCTTGTTGAGCACAGAGGCTGAGTACAGGGATGCAACAATGGCTGCATGTGAGGTAGCTTGGTTGCATAAGCTACTTTATGATATGCATCAATCTATAGATGGGCCAATTGTCATTTATTGTGACAACATGAGCAGTATACACTTGGCAAATAACCCAGTCTATCATGCTAGAACAAAGCACATTGAGGTGCATTATCACTATGTGTGGGAGAAGGTTCTAGTATTATTGATCTAGTTTATGTCACCACAGAGGATCAGGTAGCTGACATATTCACAAAGGCATTGGGTGCAGAGAAGCTGCGCAAGTTCAGAGACCTGCTTGGTGTGCAAGAATTGGGATTGAGCTCGAGGGGGAGTGTTGAGATATCGAGCTCCACTCGTGATATGCCAGGGTGACTGTTGTGCATTTATGTCTCCGACTTGTTAGCTGCAAATGCGGTTGGTACACCACTCATGAATAATAGCTGGGTGATAGCTATCTTTATGTACTCTAGTTAGTGGCTCAGTTAGTATGCCACTTTAGTTAGCTGGGTTTGGTTTGAGACCCACATATAGGGTTCACTTATTCTTTTGTACTTAGAGTTCTTTTGGCTTTCACAACTAAGAAGAGGAAAACTATTTTCAGCCTCCATCTTTGTGTATATTCCCCATTGTGTATGTGAGAAAGCTGCAAGTGAGACTCCTTCCTTCTCTCCCACTCTCTTCACAATCCTAACCTAAAACTAACCCTAGGTTAGGTTAGGTTAGTTTTCACCTTAGTTAGATGACTTTAACTATTACTTAGTTATACTACCTAGGTTATTTGAACTAACTATGGTCAATCTAACCATAACTAGGTTAGGTTAGACTAACTGATTAGCATCTAACTAGATAGTTAAATTAGTTACACTAATTGGGCTAGTTAGGTCCACTAAATTAGTTCAGTTACTAACCTCCCAACAAAGCAAAACTTACCCCTACTTTAACCCCTCATAACTCATCCGTTTGGGACCCAAACTGAACCCCGTTTGAACCCAAATTTCACACATGGAAACACCATGTTAGGGGGTATTTTTCTAGCCCATTGCACACCATTTCGGCATCCCTAGAACTAGCTCATTTGCACCCCCATATGGGCCTAATTTTGCACAAATTCGCTCATATCTTCATGCCATGACTCCGATTAATGATCCATATGCATTGGCACATTTCCCTACACACGTAGGACAATCTTAGACACATTATTAACATGATGGTCCCTACACAAACTAACACCACTCTAACCCTCCCAACACCACTACATCCACACCCGCACTTGGGGAAGAGACACCCTTGGCAAATCTCGCCCAATCTGCATGCAACTATGTTTCGGCCAATGCCTTCGACTCCAACACTCGCCAGATCTGCATATAACTCCACTACAACCACCGCCCCTGCCAATCCTCTACCCCAAATCCCCCCTTGAGATTCAACCACTCCCTTTAACTCCTCCATGCCCCAACATGGCTGGATGCCATCATGACAATGATGGGGATATCGACCTCGATACAGAGGCTAATAATTTCTTTAATCAACAAAATAATAATAATCAAAGCAGACACCCCTTGGGGAAACTAGAACTTCCCAAATATAATGGTAGGGGAGATCCAGCTCGAGACCAAGCCACCTTGGTTTCATGGGATTGATCTCCACCTGCTCGGCATGCGATATCAAATTGTTGGAGGAACCTTCTTCCTCTCCCACTCCTATGCTCCCCTAAACCCTTTGTTCCTCAACCCTTAAAACTCCATGATCTACGAGGGAGACGAGTTCTCCATCATGTACTCTACCCTAACCTTGGAACTCTTTATGAACCCTAGAACCTCCTTCTAAACCCTGGAACCTCTTTCTGAACCCTGGAACCTCCTTCTAAACCCTGGAACCTCCTTCTGAACCCTGGAACTCTTTCTAAACCCTGGAACCTCCTTATAAACCTTGGAACTCTTTCTAAACCATGGAACCTCCTTCTGAACCCTTAAACTCAGAGACAGAGAGTGATAACCTCCCCCCCTCTCCCCTCGATGATCCCTGTCAAAGGGAGAAACTACCAATTTGGAAGCCAGACAGGGAGCAAGAGGGACAGAGGAAGGCATAAGAAGAGGGACAGAGGAAGGCACAACAGGGATAGAGGAAGACACAAGACGATCCTTATGTAGAGACCAATGACTTAGAGAGCACAGAGGAGGAGTGCAAGGAAGAGGAACAACGAAGGACAAAGGAGAGGACCAAGGCAAGAATAGACAATTAGGGTCCATGCCAATATGGGAGAGGTGCTCGAGCTCCAAGTATAGGGCAAAGAGGCCCATAACATCCAGGAAGAGGCCCTCCACATCAAGGGCAAAGAGGCCCTCCTCTAGTGAGGTGATACAGATTCAAGCCAGGGACGGTGGCACTTCAAGAGATCTTTTAAAAGTCCATTGATTTGCTCATCTCGGTGGTGAGCTTTGCAAGGATGGTACGCAAGGTCACGCAAGACCTCAACCTTAGCACAATGTCCTGGTTTTATAGGCACGGAGTTGTGGAGCTCCCTGGCATATTTCTAGAGATGCCTTGCTTGCCATGCAGCATGCAACTATAGCCTACCTAGTAGACCTCATGGATGACACCTAGTTGGCTGCCACTCATAGGAAAAGGGTCACGGTGACCGCCGTAGACATGCAGTTTATTGTATGTCTTGGGAAGCACAAGGGCACTTAGGGATTTTGTATGCTCTGCCTTGTACTCTACCTATGGGCATCTATCTTGTATCAGCCTCTTTTCAATATAATAAAATGTCTTTGTATGTGCAATCTCAAATTGATTTTCAGTGTATTTGCAATCTATTAATTTACTTACATGCAATCTGAATTTACTTTTATTAAAGATTTTCTGATGATGTATACAATAGCGAAATGAAATAATAAACATCAAATCTCAATAGACATGCAAAAGGAAATAATACTCAATTTTACTTAACATTGAAAAGGAAACAATGTTTTGTATCTAAAAGAGAAAATAATTTGAAAATGGTATTCTTTATTGACATAAAATAGTATCACAAAGATCACCCACTTGAATGCACATGCTACTCTAGTCTACACTTCTTCATGCTTGGCTCAGATCCCTTTTTTGCTTGCTTAAGTAGAGAGGGTTGCACAATTTCATTCTCTATAGCCTGGGGATCTGTAATCTCAGCTAGCCCTACAATAGCTATGATACTATGGAGATGACCAGATCATGTGTCTGAGAACAAAAATAAAGCTACACTACACCTAACTAGAACAACACGATCTATAGTAAGATGGATGTGCCTTATCTTCACCATCTGACTAAAGACCCTGAACTTCATGATATTCATCTTTCCATCTGATGATAATTGTTGATGGAACACCAAAATGTGTTGAGCCACTCTGTTGCTGTAGTGGCCACTCGCCGATTAAAGCCATCCCCCCACTAGAAGGCCCTCTGGTTCCACTTGCATCTGGTACATTCATCAACCTATAAGATATCTTACAACCAACATATTACATCAAAACCCAAAGATTATATAAATTAATAAAATATCATTTTTCAAGAATTAATAAGAATAAGGGTTTTCACAGATGATAAATAATATCTTTAAAAAATCATATTTGGGAGGCCACTGAGACCCTAGCAACCATGTGCATCAATTTTATGCAAAAAAAATCCCTGCAAGCCCAAAATTCGACATCGTAGTTTTTGCAGAAATTGGGCTCTGATCGCACGATGTCAGATTTTGGGCTTGCAGGGTTTTTTTTGCATAAAATTCATGCACATGGTTGCTAGGGTCTCAGTGGCCTCCCAAATATGATTTTTTAAAGATATTATTTTTCATATGTGAAAAACTAATTGTTTCCACAAATGGAGTGGGAGGGGCAAGTGGCAGGGGCATGTGTTAGGGGAAAGTGGCATTGGCAAGATGTCCTGGGTTTAAAATCATAAAATTTTGTTGGGTTTTTTACTCTAAACACTAAACCCTAATTTTTATTCCCTAAAGCTAATTGTATTCCATGTGGCCTAAATAAAAACCACAAACCTGCTATTTTCCCTATGTTTCAAAACCATAACCCTAATTTTTTGCAAAATTGGAGTGATAGTGGCAGGATGTCCTGGGTTTAAAATAAAAAATATTGGTTAGGTTTTGTACCCTAAACCCTATTTTTTATTCCCTAAATCAAATTTGGGAGGCCAATGAGACCCTAGCAACCATGTGCATCATGCTACCAAAGCCTAGTAGGCTTTGGTCACATGATGTCGAATTTAGGGTTTTCAGGGGGTTTTTTTGCTTGAAAATGATGCACATGGTTGCTAGGGTCTAAGTGGCCTCCCAAAATTCTTTTTAAAAAAATATTTTTTTCCTAAATTACAAAACCATAACCCTAATTGTTTCCAGAAATGGAGTGGCAGGGGTAGGATGTCCCGTGTTTAAAATCATAAAATTTGCTTGGGTTTTATGCTCTAAACCCTAAACCCTATTTTTTATTCCCTACCAATTGAAGAAAAAGCAATAATTTTTGTTACTAAAATGGAACCTAGAATTGTACTGATGTTTTGAATCACATGATGAAGCTTGTAAAGCTACATCCTCATGGATTGCTGGATTGACTGGACCATCAAAGTCAATGACATCATCAAAAGTGTCATTAGAGAGGTGACATAGCACCTCATCCTCTTGGAGACCGATTTCTTCCATCACTTCCAATAGGGTAAGGTATTCCTCACCCTCGATCTTGATTAGATCAGCCGAAGCAAGGTGTGGCTTCGTTGCTGCCTCATCTGGATTATAGGTAGAGGATGATGGATATGCATGAGTCGGATATGAAGATAAGATGACCTCACTTTCAACTCGCTCCTTAGCTAATAGTATGCTCCTCAGGCTCCAGGTCTAGGTCTAGGTCATCTCCTCCACCACTTGTTGATGGCCCTGCTCCACCACTTGTGGATGCAGGACCCTCGGGCTACTCGCCAACATCCTCATCAAACTTGCTAGGCACAAGGAGAACGGCCAGGGCTGCATCTCTCTCGATCAAATGAATTGGGGAAGATAAATCATCCCCGATGGGAATAGCATAGTCATGGAGAGAGATGGGGACATTATCCATGGCCCTACCTAGTGTCTTCTTAAAGTTAGCACTCTATGAAAAGAGCTCAAAATATCCAATGAAACCCATTGGTGAGGGGAGTTAGCAATTGTGGGGGTTAAAGGTCACTGTGCCTTAACCCCGGTTATGTACAATACTCAAACACATATATAAATGAATGAAAAAGAAGATTAGGGTGGTTCTGCACCCACCAAACAAGTGTGGCTCTCTGTCTCTCTCTCTCCTTCTTCCGTTCTTGCTTCCGTTGAGAGCACTCTCAACTGGTATCAGAGCCCGAGTGATCTCGTTGAGCGTGCGTGAATGCTTGAAGCTCAGCAACTCTGTGAGAGGAAGGAGAAGCTCTGTGGGAAGCTTTGTGGGCGACTTTACTTGCATCCGAGTGTGCAGAGACCTTGGAGGAACATTTGGAAAAGTCACTTTGGCTTTGCGAAGTGGTTTTGAGAGCCTGTTAAGAGCTTTCAAAGAAAAAGTCGTTTTTTGAGCTTTTCCCTGTTCCGTTCGATGACAGAGACTCCATATTGACTTGTAGAGGCAACTATTGCTTGCTTTTGGTATCCACATTACTTCAGGAGCTTGGAAACACCTTCATTCTTGAATCTGGGATCATTTCATTGGATTTCTGACTCAGTGTGTCAATTCTTGCGTTTTTTGCCCGGGTGTTGGAACTCAAGTTTGGAGCAACCATTTGCAGATCTGTCAGTTCCGGTGGACTCAGGAGGTCCTAAAACTTCTATGTTGCGCATCATTTGCACTCCGGTGGAGTTTACAAATAGCTTTGTTTCCAAAAACGTTTTTCAGTCCGTGTGTTGGACCCAGTGATTGAGACCACGGTTTCCAAAACCGTCTGTCCCATTACGTTCCGGACGCCCAAAAACCCCTACCTGTCAGTTCTTGTGTAATTCGGTGGAGGATTTTCAGAGTTATAAATCTCTGTGTATTCGATTTCGTCTCTTTGTTATGCATTTTTCATACTAAGGTTTTGAAACCTTAGATTTATGCCACATGGCAGTGGATAAGTGTTGACTCCCATTTCTCACTCATCGGTTGGGATTTTGGAGTTCTGGCAAAAGAGAGATATTTGTAGATCTTCTTGCTGAGTCCGATTATGCAATGGCGCCCATGTTTTGAAGCATCTCAGGTTCTATTTTCAGTAGCGCTCATTATCGTGGGACTATGATTTCTTGAGCATACCTTATGCAGATCACTCTGGTTGCAGTTTGAGCAGTGTGTGCGCTCATTCGTGGTATGCATTGGGTTGCAATGGATGATTTATAGGCCATTTGGATGCATTGCGGTCCTTGTTGGATGCGGTGATAGGCCCAAATTGCCTTGTGGGATGCTATTTTTTATGGACGCTTTGCACATGGATGCTATTTTATGCTGAGGGACAGCTTTGACACATTATTGGTGATGCACTGATAGTGCTATGCTCTCTTGGATGAGATATAATTGATGCATATGCCAGTGGATGGTGTTTATGCTTGAGTCATTTGGCACTTATTTGCATTTTCTTTTGGGCCAGTTTTGCTCATATGGATGCATAGTATATGCACATGAGTCAGATGCATCTTTTGATGCTTTGAGCTTTGAGTTTTTTGTGATATTTCAGTCTATTGTGGCATACACATTTGGGTGCACCTGGTATTTGGTGTGATTCTCTCTTGCAGGGACTAGCATTTCGGATTTTGTTTCATTTGCATCATGGCATCCTCTTCCATGCCTGAAAAGGAGTTTTTCAGCATTAAAAAGTTTGATGGGACAAACTTTTCTTTGTGGAAAGAACAAATAAGGGATGTGCTTATTCAAAAGAAGCAGATTAAACCCTTGGCAGGGATTGAAGCTAAGCTTGCAAATATGTCTGAGGATGATTGGAATGAGTTGGATGCATTAGCAAAGTCTACTATTAGACTTCATCTTGCAGAGTCAGTTTATTTCACAGTAGTAAATGAGCAGACTACGGAAGATTTGTGGAAGGAACTGTGTGCCACTTATGAGAAGGAAACTGCCTCTAATAAAGTTTACCTCATGAAGAGGTTGTTTGAGCTGCAGATGAAGGAAGGGGTCTCCATTGCTTCTCACTTGAATGAATTTAATATTATTTTCAGCCAGCTTTAGGCTCAGAAAATGAATTTTGATGCGGAGACTAAGGCAATATTTCTCTTATGTTCATTGTCATCCTCATGGGATACCTTCCGTACAGCTGTCAGTAACTCTGCACCTGGTGGAGTACTAAAATTTGATGATGTTGTGGGTAGCTTGTTGGCCGAGGAGATTAGATGGAAGTGTATGGATGGCAACAAGCAGGATGTAGCCTTAAATGTGCAAAGGGGCAGATCACAATTCAGGGGGAAGTCCCAAGAAAGAGGGAAGTCTCGTAGCAAATCCAAGGCACGAAACATTGAGTGTTACCACTGTGGCAAGAAGGGCCATATGAAAAAGGATTGCTACAAGCTGAAAAGAGAGCAAAAGGATAAGAAAAAGAATGCAAATTGGGGTGCAAATCAAAAGGAAGAGAGTCCAAGGGAGGACAAAGGAAAAGTGAAGATCGAGGAGATCAATGCAGTCACACATCATAGTGACAACGATGTTCTCTTCATGTCTACTTTATCTGTAGAGTTGCTTACCACTTCAGATGATGCATATTACCAGGATTGGATTTTGGATTCTGGTGCTTCATTCCATGTTACTCCCCATAGGGAATGGTTCTCCACTTATGACAGTGGAAAGACAGGTTGTGTGCATCTTGGAAATGACTATGCATGTGACATAGTGGGAGCAGGTGACATAAAGTTTTCTTTTGCAAATGGGTCTGCATTTGTTTTGAAACATGTGAGACATGTGCCTAAGCTGACCAAGAGTCTTATTTCAGTGGGTCAGCTAGATGATGTTGGTTTTCACACCACTTTTGGCTTTCAGAGTTGGAAAATTCAGAAGGGCTCTATGCTTTTGGCCAGGGGTGCCAAGTGTGGGACTTTGTATCCCTTACATGTATCAGGGGTATTTGATCATGTTGTTGCAATAACCGAGCAGCCAAGCACTTCTTTGTGGCATTGCAGGTTGGGGCACATGAGCCAGAATGGAATGAAACTCTTATGCCGTTTGGGTTATGTTCCGCATTTGAGTTTCTCTGATTTTGAATTTTGTGAGCATTGTCTCTATGGGAAGCAGAGTAAATCAGCCCATAAAAGAAGGGGAAAGAAAGAGTTTGAAAAGCTTGATTTGGTGCATTCAGATGTATGTGGTCCCATGCCTACACGGTCATTAGGCGGGGCTGAATACTATGTGACATTCATTGATGATGCAACTAGGAAAGTGTGGGCTTATGATATAGCTCGGAAGAGTGATGTGTTCCAAGTATTTCAAAAATGGCTGGCCTTGGTTGAGAATCAGTCAGGTAGAATGCTTAAATGCCTACGGACTGACAATGGTGGAGAGTATCTCTCTCATGACTTTCAGCATTTCTGTGATACACGTGGGATTAAGAGGGAGCTCACATCCCCTCGTACTCCAGAGCAAAATCCAGTTGCAGAAAAGATGAACCGTACCATTCAAGAAAGGTTGCAATGCATGCTTTCCAATGCAAGTCTTTCTGGTGGTTTTTGGGCTGAGGCAATGAAGACTGCAGTGCATGTGATCAATAGATCACCTAGTAAGAGTTTGGATGGTGGTATTCCTGAAGAGGCATGGAGTGGCAAGAAGCCCTCTTACTCTCATTTGCGTATATTTGGGTGTGAGGCATATGCACATGTGCCAAAAGAGCTTCGAAAGAAGCTAGATCCTAAGTCTAGGAAATGCATCTTTCTGGGTTATGTTGAAAGTGGAGAGATGGGCTATCGTCTCTGGGATCCAGAAGCAAAGAAGATCATATGTAGCCATGATGTGGTCTTTAATGAGAAGAAGATGCATAAGGCGAGCATAAGGCACCCATGAGGGATGTGGAAATGAGGAGAATCACTTTCCAAGATGTGAATCCACCTGCATATGTTGATAGACAGCAAGCTGTCCATGCACCAAATGTGCAAGAAATGGTACAACCAAGTACTCCCACAGGTATACAATCAAGGGTAGATGATGGATCATCTATTGGTGGAAATGATGAGCCAAATGTGGCTGATATGCAAGTGGGACAGCAAGCTGAAATGCCCTTGAGAAGATCATCTAGAGTGTCTAGACCGCCTGATAGGTTTGTTCCAGGGGTAGACTATGTGATGCTTACTGATTGCGGGGAGCCTTCTTGCTACAAAGAGGCTATGATGCATGAGGATCAACGCAAGTGGGAGTATGCTATGCAATCAGAGATGAGTTCACTTATGAAGAATAAGACTTGGGACTTGGTTTCTTTGCCACATGGAAAGAAAGCATTGCCATGTAAATGGGTCTACAAAATGAAGGTCACAGGTGATGATGTGCCTAGGTACAAGGCCCGTTTGGTTACTAAAGGGTTCAAGCAAGAGAAAAGTGTGGACTTTGATGAAATATTCTCTCCAGTTGTGAAGATGACCACACTTAGATGCATGCTTGGACTAGTGGCAGCAGAGGATATGGAGCTTATGCAGATGGATGTCAAGACAGCTTTCTTGCATGGGGATTTGCATGAGGAAATTTACATGGTGCAGCCGGAAGGCTTTGAAGAAAAGGGCAAAGAGCATTTAGTTTGCAAGCTGAAGAAGAGTCTCTATGGTCTTAAGCAAGCACCTAGAGAATGGTATCAGAAGTTTGATGCTTTCATTCGGTCCCAGGGTTTTAGAAGGAGTGAAATTGATCACTGCCTGTACACTAAAAGGGCTAAGGATAATAGCTTGATAATCTTGGAACTATATGTGGATGATATGCTATTGGCTAGCAAGAATACTTATGAGCTAGATGCATTAAAGGCCAAGTTGCATGAGGCCTTTGATATGAAGGATTTGGGACTTGCGGGTCATATTCTTGGTATGCGCATCACGCGTGATCGGAGTAGGAAACTCCTTTGGCTTTCACAAAAAGAGTATGTTACAAAAGTATTGCAGCGTTTCAATATGGAGGGGGGGAAGGCAGTGAGTACTCCATTGCCTCCATATGTGAAACTGAGTCATACAGATAGTCCCAAATCAGATGAGGAAAAGGCCATGATGGCCAAGGTTCCTTATGCATCAGCAGTTGGGAGTCTTATGTATGCTATGATAGCTACTAGACCAGACATTGCATTTGCAGTGGGAGTTGTTAGCCGCTATATGGCTAATCCAGGAAAGAGGCATTGGGAGGCAGTTAAGTGCATCATGAGGTACATGAAGGGTACCAAGGAGATGTGCATCTGCTTTGGTAAAGGAGACATGCGTGTACTTGGGTACACAGACTCAGACTATGCAGGGCATGTGGATAGTAGGAGATCCACTTCTGGTTATGTGTTCACCTTTGCAGGTGGTGCAGTGTCATGGATGTCTCGCGCACAGAAGTGCGTTGCTTTGTCTACCACAGAGGCTGAGTATGTTGCAGCCACAGAGGGTTGCAAGGAGGCTATATGGCTTGATCGGCTAGTGGGAGATTTGGGGATTCATATAGGTGTACCGACATTGCATAGTGATTCCATGAGTGCTATTCAGCTAGCACGGAATCCGGTCTTTCATGCAAAGACCAAACACATTGAGGTCAGGTACCATTTCATCAGGGAGGTACTTGAGGACAAGCGCATAGAGCTTGTCAAGGTTCATACAGATGATAACCCTGCAGATATGCTGACGAAGAGTCTACCTAGTCAGCAGTTTGAGTATTGTCGTATATTGATGGGCATTGGATAGTATGCTTAGTGGTTGTTCTCCCTTAAAGGCACATTGTCCTTTAAGTGGGAGGTTGTGGGGGTTAAAGGTCACTGTGCCTTAACCCCGGTTATGTACAATACTCAAACACATATATAAATGAATGAAAAAGAACATTAGGGTGGTTCTGCACCCACCAAACAAGTGTGGCTCTCTGTCTCTCTCTCTCCTTCTTCCGTTGTTGCTTCCGTTGAGAGCACTCTCAGCAATTGCGACAGATTGCCCATGGATAAGTCTATCAAAAAATTGAAGAGAGGGATTATCAATAGGAAGGAGAGCTCTCAAGTGTGACTCAAGATGGAATGCCTTGCAGAAGATAGTATAAACCTGATCTACAGAGGCATGGGAATCAGTGGATGAAATCCACTGGTCAAAAGCCTCTTTAGGGGAATCCATGAGTGTAGGAGGATGCTCAAGAAGATGAAAGAGGAGGCTGTGGAATGCAAGGTTACTCAAGAGTGGGAAACTGGAAATGTGAAAATGACCTTAGAAGTGTACTTTATAAAATGGGCATTGCCCTTAAAAATGCTCTTAATTATAATTTTTTTTATATTTATTGTTTTTTCTTTGGAAAGTGTTTCTCTCTCTCTCTCTCTCTCTCTCTCTCTCTCTCTCTCTCTCTGTGTGTGTGTGTGTGTGTGTGTGTGTGTCTCTCTCCTTAGCTATCTCCTTCTTCTCTCTCTCTCTCTCTCTCTCTCTCTCTCTCTCTCTCTCTCTCTCATCTCTCTCTCTCTCTCTCTCTCTCTCTCTCTCTCTCTCTCTCTCTCTCTCTCTCATTGCCGTTAGCTATCTCCCCCTCTCTCTCTCTCTCATAGACTTGCAAGGTCTTCCGAGGATGTTAATATATCTTTCTTTCTTTCCCTCCCTTTGTGTCCCTATTCTCTCTCTCTCTCTCTCTCTCTCTCTCTCTCTCTCTCTCTCTCTCTCTCTCTCTCTCTCTCTCTCTCTCCCCCTCTCTCTCTCTCTCTCTCACTCCCAATGATGATCATCTTGTTGCCCTTAGCTATCTGTCATGGACATTGATTTTACATATACACTTTTTGTATTTTGTTAGTGGCTCCACCATTTGGATCAGTTGTATCTTGGTTTTTTTTCAATCTCATAGTATCTCAAATACCTTAATTAACTTTCTTATTTTTCTCTTTCTCAACTTAGAGGTGCAAATGAATAAATGCAATCTTAACTCTCTCTCTCTTCCCATTCTCTACCTCTCTCTCTCTCTATCCCACTCTCCATCTCCCTCTTTCTCTCCCTGTCTCCATTGTCATGGACATTGATTTTACATATACAATTTTTGTATTTTGTAGCAGCTCCACCCTTTAAATCGTTGTATCTAGGTTTTTTTTCCATCTCATAGTCTCTCAAAGACCTTAATTAACTTCGCATTTTCCTCTTTCTCAACTTAGAGGTGCAAATGAATAAATGCAATCTTAACTCTCTCAGTCTCCCTTTGTGTCCCTCCCCCTCCCTCTGTCTCTTTCCCTCCCTTTGTGTCCCTGACTGCTCTCTCTCTCATAGTATATATATATCTCTCTCTATTTATACATCTAATAATGTCTCATGGCTAGGAGCATTATTTGTGTCCTTGAGTGCTCTCTCTCTCTCTCTCTATTCATACATCTAACTCTATCTCATGGTTAGGTGCATTATTTGTGTTGCTTATTGCACTCTCAACTCTCTCTCTCTCTCTCTCTCTCTCTCTCTCTCTCTCTCTCTCTCTCTCTCTGTGTCTCTCTCTCTCTCTCTCTCTCTCTCTCTCACTCACTCGCTCACTCAGTCTCTCTTGCACACTCTAATTGCTATCTATCTTTCTCTCACACTCTCTCTCTTGCACAATATAGATATACAAATATCCCCACAAATTTAAAATTACAAATACTTATCGTTTATCATTCATAGACCATAGAGAGCCATCAATCTAGAGTTGCAGACTTAATAAATAAAATCTTAACAATAAATGAAACAACACTTTATATTATTTATGATTTCTATTCATACATGTAACAATGCCTCATTGCCAAGTGCATTGTTGAAGCACTAAGGATCCAAGAAATTGGATATTATGAAATACCTACCATCATCTCTCTACTATCTCTAGAGTATGGGGGGGGGGCAACAATTATTACAAAGGATACTTGTCACATCCCTATATCTAACTTTGCGATTATCAATAATAGTCTTGGGGAGGGCTTGCTATTGCCAACTACAATTCTTCCATGAAAAATTGCATGGTTCACTCCTCTTCCAATTCCAACATTAGATCAAGATGTCCTTGTCGATAAATTGATACCTCGACAATAGAACTATGAGTCCCATTGTGCATATCATTATCCATTGCTTCCCATTGAAGGTTCTTCCATCTAAGCCTTCTATACGTGAAAGTCATGCAGAGACGTTGCCTTCCAATGAAATACCTACAAAATTTGGAATCTGTTAATACATAGTATCCTGATCATTTTTTATACAAACAAGGTAAAGTCTGCAAACTGAAGAAGGCACTTTATGAGCTGAAATAGGCCCCACGACGTGGTACCAGTGAATTGATGCCTACTTTCTACAAAATGAATTCAGGAGGAGCCCATTTGATGCAAATTCATATATCTTCAGAGAAGGAGGCAGGTGCATGATCGTGGTCCTTTATGTGGATGACCTTGTCATAACAGGGAACCATGAAGAGAAGATCTCACAGACGAAGCATTTGCGAGGAAGAGAGTTTGAAATAATAGACCTCGGACTGATGTATTTCTATTTGGGGATTGAAGTTTGGCAGGAGCCGAAACAGATCTTCATTTCACAGCTGAAGTATGCTGGAGAGATACTGAAGGCATTTGGCATGGCTGAGTGCAAGACAGTTGGTACCCCTATGGAAGTTGACACGAAGCCCTCAAACAAGGATTCATCACCACTGGTGGATGAAGCGAAGTACAGAAGGCTTGTGGGCAGCTTGATTTACCTGTGCAACACACGGTCGGACATTAGTTTTGCAACTGATGTACTAAGCAGGTTTTCTAATAAGCCTTGGGAGAACCATTGGAGGGCAGGATGCAGGTGCTGAAATACATCAAAGGCACACTTGATTATGGCATCACCTATACCAAGGGCAACATCTTGACCGGATTCTGTGACTTGGATTGGGTAGGAGACATGGATAGCAGGAGATCAGTGATAGGGTACTATTTCTCACTTAGATCTGGAGTTGTATCATGGGTCAGCAAGAAGCAACCCACACTTGCTCTTTCTTCTACCGAGGCCGAGTACAAATCTGCATGCTTTGCTTCTTGTGAGGTAGTGTGGTTGAGGAGGATCTTGGGGGACATGGGTGTAGTGCAGAACAAGCCTATGCAGTTATCATGTGACAATCAGAGTTGCATGGCGATTGCAAAGAACCCAGTGTTCCACGCTCATACAAAACACATTGAGATTCAATATCACTTTGTACATGAGCTCATCATGGATGGAGAGGTCGACTTCGTGTACTGTCGGACTACAGAGAATGCTATGGACATCTTCACGAAGGCTCTTGGAAGAGACTTGCTAGAGAGGCATCTTCATCGACTTGGCATTGGGCCGAGAAAGTAAGTTCACTTGCGGGTGGGCATTAAGGGGGGGTGTTAGATATCAATGCTCCACTCTCGTGTAACTACGCGAGAACCAACTAACTCTACTTGTAAGCCCCCCATATGAGGAGAAGGCATTTGAGTATCTTGGTTATCCAGTAGGTCTTGGTTTGGACACCAGATGGGGCCATGTGTGGCCTAATGGCTGGACAGCTTCAGATAGAGTTGGCACAGCACCAACTAGGCTACATGCAAGTGCGGGAAGGCATCCCTTAACTGACTGCACTGAGGGTAGATGGAGCATTTCTCGGGGCAGCCCACTCTCAGGTTGCAGGGCCTGTTTGGAGCCTCAGATGATCCTAGATGGCTCTGGGCCGAATGATGACCATAGGTCAATTGCTCTATTTTGTGCACCGGTTCTATCGTATGGTCGGTGGCCTATTTTGGGACCAACCCCTAGTTGACCATTTTGGGTGGACTGGGTCGGTCACCCAATTGAGCGTAACTGACTACCATTGGTGGCTATATAAGAGCAAGCTCGTGAAGCCCATATCATCACTAGCTATAGCAACCCTGATTTCTTAGCATCCAACCTGTGTCTTCTACTGTTTCTAGCATACCATCGAAGCTTCTTTCATAGGAGCGCACGGTTGGGAGGCGGCGCCATCTATTGTATCAGTTTTATAGTAATCAAATTTTTGATTCTCCATACTATCTTGTTTTCTCTCTTGCGTACGAGATCTTGTTATCTGTTGAGCACAGACGTTGTATTATTTTCTTACAAAACCCTCGAGTTTCTTACCACTCAAAAGCAATCTGAAACAACTCTCAAAGTAGTTGATCATGCCATCCCATAGGTTTCTTTGTAGCCAGAACTATCATTTTAATTTGTGTCCCCTTTGTGCATTGTGAGCAGTCTCAAAGCAGTTACTCAGAGCAATCACAAAGAAATATCAAAGAAACTATCTATAAACACTCTCATAGCAGTTCATGATGTCTCCAACCAGTCAAGAAGCAATCTTAAACAACTATGGAAATAGTTCATCATGCCATCCCATAGGTTTCTTTGTGGCCAAAACTATCATGTTACTTTGTGTCCCCTTTGTGCATTGTGAGGAGTCTCAAAGCAATTATTGGAAGCAATCTCAAAGTAGTTACTCAAAACAATCTCAAAGAAATTTTGTGAAAACACTCTCAAAGCAGTTTATCATGGCTCCAAACAATCAACAAGTAGTCAGACAATAGAATCAAGGCACTTCATCAAGGCTCCGTAACCAGTGAAGAAAGCATTCAGAAAGCAGTCTCAATGCATGCTAAAAGAAGTTCATCAATCATGACTCCACAACCAGTCAAAAAGCAATATAAAAACATTTAGAAAAATCCAAATAATCAAAAATCAATATGAAAACACTCTTAATGCAATTCATCATAAAAGGGAGCTCATTTTGCTGCCTTTTGGCCAAGAAAGAAAATAGCCCTCCACCAATCAAAGAAGGGCTAATGTAACGTTGAAAATTTTAGAAAAAGGAAAACAAAAGAAATGCGGTCGAGTTTGCATTCAATGAGGACACTTGAGCTTATTATATCTGATGTGTGGTGCAGAATTTGGTATTTTTGACATCACCGGCTGGTCCAACCTGTCAAATCACTTTCATTTGTATGGGTTGCTTTCCAAGCCTTTTTGGTCTTTTTCCAGCCTCTGGGAGCTCATTTTTTGGCATTTCAAAAGCCTTTTCGGGGGTTTCGGCCCGCTCCAGATGCACCGGTGATGTTAAAAATACCAAATTCTACACCATACGTCAGTGGGGTTATGTCATATTTTATTATTTTGGAGGAAAGAAAAATGAAGAAATCATGAATTTCTCTTAGGGCCCCAAAATGAGCTCCCTTTTTTCCTAATTTGAAGCAGTTTATCATGGCTCTAGCCACAAAGCATTTTCAAAGCAACCTCAACAATCTCAAAGCAGTTTATCATGGCTCTAGACACAAAGCATTCTCAAAGAAATATCAAACAACCTCAGAACACTTTATCATGGCAGTCCTATAAAAGCTACAAAGTAGTGAGTGGACTGACCTGAGGTTCCTTGAGAAGGTGGATAGGATGCTTCACACAATTTTTTTTACCTACCCTCTTTCGACATACATCTTTCTTATTGGGGGAGACCCTTGTTTCTTGAGTCCAAAATGCAAAGACAATATCCTGAACCTCCTGTGTAATGCTGCTACATCATAGTTGTTGTCTTCGGCACATGGATAGCAACAACATTCCCTGATCTTTGACCAACAAATGAGATTTTGTAGAGTAAAAATTCCTTCTATGGATACCTAAAAGCTTCAAGGCTTTTGTAATGTTAAAGTCATGGTATTTTGGTCCATTAGAATTCATCACCATCATCATGGTAGACCTTTTAAAGATAACTTCATCAAAGGTTCGTGGTGGCTGGTTGACATGTCTTAAGGTGCTATGGATGTTGGATACAAATGCTCCCTACAAACTGAAGTTCATCATTGGCACTATGCAAATGCTTGACATGTGGATGAGAAATGATTTGTTTGAAGATATCCTTTCTAGCTATTGAGTCCATTCTACTTGTAAGCAAGAATGACACAACCTCATTTGCTATCATCTCTTGTTTAGGTCAACTTCAATAGTAGCCTACTGATTTACAATAGCTTGCTTCATCCTTGTTTTTTGTCAATGCTTTCTTTTCTTTGCAGCCTCATATTCTCTGATAGTTTTAATCTCTTGTTCTCGACTGGTCAGATGTGTTAGTGTCCCTGCATTGATAGATCCTCTGCGTGGAAGGCAAATACATTAGACATAACAGCAAAAATGAAACATAAAAGATTACTACATAGATCACTAGTTTCATTCTAAAATATCAATCAAGAATAGAAAATCCAATGTATTTTTTACAGCACAAGCACCTACCATTCCATTGACAAAGAAAGAAGTACAAGAAATGCAGAGCTTGTAAGAAAAGATGGTATAGAGAGAGAGAGAGAGAGAGAGAGAGAGAGAGAGAGAGAGCTTGCAGTATTGGAAGAGACAGGTAGGCCAAAAGAGACAAGAGTGAGCTTGTAGGCCAAAAGATATGAGAAGAAGTAGGGAGACACAATCAAGGAGAGCAAAGTAGCCAAAGATCATGGCCAAGGGAGAAGAGGCAGTAAGAGGTCATTATGAGATAGGACGTGGGATGCTAGTTTTTTATCACTTACCACTTTCAAATCTACACTTGCAAGGTGCTTTTATAGGCACTAAAAGGGCATTGTCTATGGATACTACTTTTTAGTCCAGCCAAACATGCATACACCCTTATATATATGACTATCGCATGGCCAGATATTTGTTATGCAGTAAGTTCACTTGCACAGCTCATGGAAAATCCAAAACAGTCTCACTAGAATGCTGCCAAAAGATTCTTGAGATATATAAAAGATACAAGATAGTTTGGAATAGAATATAGAGGAACTCATCCAAGGTTGCATGGATACTATGATAGTGACTATGGAGGAGATCATGAGACTAGGAGATCCACACAAGGATATGCATTCTTTCTTGGTCAAGGTGCTATATCTTGTCAAACAAATAGTCAACTGTTTTTTTGTCTTCAACAAAAGCATAATATAGGGCACTCAGAATAAATTATGTGAGGCTATATAGGTTAGAAGACTATTATAAAAAATAGATTACTTTGATGAATCAAAGCCAACAACAATATACTGTGATAATCAATCGGCTCAAGCATTGGCCAAGAATCTAGTATATCACTCCAAGACAAAGCACATTGATGTCAGAGAGCACTTTATCAGAGTAAGAGTGTTACTTGGTGACATCACACTATAGCATTGTGATAGCAAAGAGAATGTTGCAGACATCTTTACCAAACCACTTGGCAAAGAGCTTTTCTAGAGAAGCACCGACAAGCACATGGTTTGACATAGAGGAAGGACATTCCTATTAAAGGGATGTGATGGAATGGAATGTTTAGTCATTCTTCAATTCCCTAGAATCATCATCTTGAAAGAAGGCCTACTTCATGATGTTGATCTTGAGGGAAGGTGTTGAGGAACCATCTCAACATCATATGTTCAATATGTGCATAGCACTAACCTAATAGAGTGCTATAAATGAACTTGGTTAGAAACCCTAACCCTAACACTAAAGGAGTTTGTATATATTATACATTTTCAACTAAATCTAGTGTACAATCAGTCATTTGTGGTGTGTTCTCTAGCTGTGCCCTGTCTCCTCATCTCCACTCTTCTCCTCTCCTCTCTCCATACTTGTTAAGATATACTTGTTCTCTTTTGAGAATGATTCCATCTTGGACCTCTTCGTTGGTTTTGGTACAACTATAGTTTGCACTTTAAATCTAAGGGCCAAAATTATGTTCTAGCTGAGAAGGAAGAAGGACAAGCATCATTCATTATCTAACGGATTAATGCCATGAATGAGCTTGGGGGATGCACTACTAAGAAATCCTAGGTATCACGTGCATTCAAGGGGTATTAAAAAACCCCTCAACTAAATTCTTTTTCCCAATAAAACCACCCCTCTTTACTTATGAACTAATGGATTATTTTTCTAAATTTGGATTAAAACGCCATCCTATTATTGTAAATCTGCTAAAAAAAATCCAAAAGTAGAATTCAAATACCCCTCCTTTTGAATGCACATGGAACACTATATTTTTTGGAGTTGCTTGATGCTGAATAGCGATCGAGTGCAAGCATCATCATCAGAGCCTCAGCCTCCTCTTTGTGATGAGGCTGGTGAATTTGCTAAACTAGAGCATGAAGCTACTAAGGACACTCGAATAGGTTCAACTATTGTACAAGAAGAAGCCATGGTTGATGAGATAGGCATAGATTGTGTTGATGTTTAGTTAAACATTTGATTTTTCATATAAATTTTGACATATGGACATATTTTAAGATATTTAAATGATTTGGTGTTCTATTTGTAAAAACAAATTCCCATTCGGTACATATTTTACATGACATACATGATACTTCATTTAGTTTCTTGGTCATACTATAAATAATAATATCTTTCATGTTCATTTGGTTTGAATTAAATTTATATACCATCAGCGATGATGAAAATTTAGGGTGAATTTGTGGATGTACAATATTTCTTGCAACCAAGAAAAAAATATTCATAATCTAGCATGCGTTTTGAAGATAATATTCTTGTGTAGTCAAGTATGAAAACCTAAGTATATGTATCTAGTTCATCTTAAAAAGTTGCATTGCATAAATTTGTGCCCTTTTTTAGAATCAATTGTTTTTGGAGATGGATGTTCGAGAAAATAAACTACTTTTAAGAATTGGCCAATAATCCTACGATTTTAAACAAAATCTTTTTTTGAGAAGCCATGCAATGTTTTCACTTCAATTGTAATAGTGTTTAATGTAAATCACAAACCTTTCAAAGGCTAATCCCCCCATGAGGGTCACACACCAACAATACCCCTCTGATTTGAATGGGGAGAAACACACTGACAATAGTAGAAGAAGAACTGAGCACAAAATCCCCAAGCATCTATAACATGGTTGACTCAATAGCAGAGTCTAGCCACCTTCAAACAAGTGCCACTACGTGGCAAGGATCTCAAAATGCCCAATCTTTATCACAACTCTCGATGGTCACAAGCTTAGCAATCCTTACAAGCCTTCTGACCTTCATCTTTACAAATTTTTGCACTGAGTCGACAATGTCAGATGCCTGGTACTATCTTACAACCCTCTAAAAAAGTGGAGTCGATGAAATGATGCCAAAATAGAGTCACCACTATGTGGATCACAAAATAATTGCCCACCACAAATGAATGACATCACCAATTGTGTCCACCAAAAACGTGTTGCCTCCAAACTAGAACAAAGAACCAAATTAAGGCACCCATTGCGAGCTGCTAATAGTCTTGTGCCCACCAATAATTGAGGTAAGACCAAATAATCATAACTATATGCACCAACAAAATCACCACAAGAGGGAAAAGAAAAACTAAAGCATCAACTTCGACTCACAACTGCACATCTTTAAAATTAACACAGTTTGCTTCTGCTAAAGAACTGAGCAATAGAAACTGCATGATGTGTCGATGACAAGATTTCATATCGAAGTGTGATAGACTCTTCCTCAAATATACAACCTCATAGACCCTTTGCAATGCTGATCTCTATTGGCTTTTGGAGCCTCATATCACTCAAATGTTTGTATGAAGAAACCAAATCTACACATAAAAGATAAACTGCAGTTTATATGACCTATCATAAACTTGCAATACAGAGAAGTATTTCGACCCAAATAGAAACGCTTTCATTATTATGATCTCAGAGACACATGACTTGATGACCAAGGATATATGACAGGGAGACTTACCCATACCCGGTTTGTTGGCTTACAACTGAGATGACACATACTAATACAACACTTTATGGGACCCTACAACTATGTTGGAGCAGCTTCTCTATTACAAAGCACTAAGAGACTGACTTATGACACATGTGTGAGAGGATGGAAAAAAGGATTGAAATCTTTGTCATTCACAAACTTTGTAATAGCTCCATCTTCATGAACCGCCTCACCATACTAAGCCATACAAGAAGCTTAGACCAAGTGTCAAATATGCATTTGTCTACTGCATGGGCTGCTAATCGCCATTGGATCTCTTGCATGGACCAAACACAAGACAAATCTCTTGAAAAAATTCACAAGCCATCCACTAATCGACCACATGAGGCAAGCATCATTTTGATCTCCTCACTAATCCTGTGCCACTAATGTAAAACACTTCACAAATCTTTCAAAGAATAAGCCTCCCCATGAGGGTCACACACCAACACTATGTACCATCTTCATTTCAAAATTCTATAAGGGAATGTCGGATTAAACCAATCCATAATCAAGCAATGTGCTTTTTGTATGAATTAATGGAGATTTGAGTATGCTTGCACTTATAGAGCACCTTTTCCAAATGCTCCAAATGAGTCACCTTCATGTTATATAAGATAAAATCATTGCGGAGAAGATTGTTACAAATTCATCAATGTACCTTTCTTTAGAAAAACACAGGTAAATCAAAAGAAGATGATTTACTTCTAAGAATGTAATGTGGAGATGGGGAAATGAATGTGACATGGCATGTAATAACGAGCTCAATGTATGGATGTATGAATCAAGCTCTGTTCACAAATTTAAAGGCACGTCACTTCTATTTTTGCTTACTAAAACCTGCAAACTTTGAAGAAAAGAAATGCAAAAATTCAACTTCGTTTAGAAAAATGTTAGAGCTTCCGCCACAATGGTGGATTTGCAAAGTGTTTAAATTAGTTATATTTTTGCTTTAGAACCTTTGAACTGTTGAAGGTATTTGTAACCGTTAAGAAAAATGCTCGAGCTTTTGTCAAGAGGCGTCGTGCTTCGAGCACAGTCTGCATGCACTCATGCCGAAGGAGACTGAGGAGTAGTTGACAATCGAATAGACCGAATTCGGTTCTGTGATGGTGTACGAATGTTGCACCCGTGATGGGCTTGCGCAGGTGGACTCTCAGATCATCACAAAGCCAGCCTGCACTACAGTTACGGGGGAGCTATCCTCCAAAGCTGCACCCCACTGCACAGTTTGTAGTCAGAAATCACGGGTTCTTCTCTCAATAGACAACCCATGCCTCCTCCCAATAGTTTGATTGCAGCTCCGATCATCTTCAAATTCTTTATAAATGGTTTGTTTCCATGTCTCGTGCATCGATCAGCTGCCACTCTCTCACAATTCCGATCCCGTTAACCACCATGGCTTCTAAGCTCCTTTTCACCTTTGTCCTTGCCTTCTGCCTCATCGCCTTCACCCCCCCCCATGCTCAGGCCGATTCCTGCGATGACACCGTCAACTCTCTTGTTAGCAACTGCAAGGAGTACGTGATGCCGGTGCTGGGGGTTCTCCCTTCCATGCCCAGCAACCCGAGCCCTTGCTGCGACGTTTTGCAGAGCGCTCAGATTCCCTGCGTCTGTGACCGAGTTCCTAGCTATATTATGCAATTTATTAGCGAGGACGCTGTAAGGAATCTGCTTAGCACCTGTGCGGTCGGCATTCCAGCCGGAACCAATTGCGCTGGTAGGATGAGTAGCTCTTTAATTAAAACTGGACGAGCTGCATTAAGGATTGCTCCTTCAACTGATCTAGCTAACTAATAGTCATCTAAAATCAGGGGCCTCTAGGTTTATCTCGCTTCTTGTCGAAGAGGTTATTTTGCTGAAATTTTGCTATACATTTTCCATCCTGCAGGTGTCACATGGGGAAACTGAGGCCACCCTCTTCATCAACTTCATGCATGATCACTTTGAGGCAGAAGGGGAAGTTCCACGACGTTCTGGTGGCTTGTCTAAAGCAGTGTGTAGCTGAATGAAGTTTGACGATAATGCTTGTAGACTCTTAATTCAAAAAGAGCTCTCTCTCTCTCTCTCTCTCTCTCTCTCTCTCGCTTCCTTGCTCGCTCGCTCTCCTGCCCCCATGACACCACGAACACTCCACACACAGAGAGGATGGTCCAAGATTAATAGAATGAATTTAATGGCCCAACTAGAAGAGGGACAAAATGAGTAAATTTAAAAAAAACCTTACGAGGGGGAAATGATGAGTACAGTTCAAAATAAGCTTAAATAGTGGAACAAGTAAGAAACACCCGTTTAGATATTTTGAGACTTATGTTGCTCTTAATAAGAGGTAAACAAAAATCTCATTGAGTTGTTGGTGAAAGAAGGGATTAACCAAACAAGTTATTAAAGGACCAACTAATTGTTTAGTGAAGTTACATTACACCTTGTTGTGTTGTTGTTGAAAGAAGGGATTAACCAAATATGTTATTAAAGGACCAACAAATTATTTAGTGAAGCCACATTACACCTTGTTGCATTATTTTCTTTGAAGGGTATGTGTTAAGAAATGTACCAATGTTCCAATGACTTTTTCTTTCTTCCTTGATGCATTAAGATCTTTAGAAGTTCTAATTTCTCCTTCTAATTTTACGGTTGTAACAATGACATAACTTCCCTTCATGTCCTTTTAATTGTTTCAAAATTTTAAATAGTCTCTTTAACTTATTGTTATTAAGTTGTACAACTGCTATAGAGCGAAACTGAATTACTATGGTTTTCTCAATTGTCCATTGTTTTACCAACACTCTATTTCATAGCTTTACATTTGTTCTACTACATTATGTGTTTAGCAAACAACTCATTGTAAGAAGCTCACTTCACATTCACATAAGGCAAAGGGTAATAAGTACATATAATCATGGTAAATAGCTCATTCATTTTCAATTTGAGAGTGCGAATCATAGAGTATGCTATGCTTTTTCTTTCACTAAAGAAAAACACTTTATCTATTTGAACAAATTTTACAAATATGTATGAAAAAAAGCCACAAGATTTTGAGTAAAAGTGTGATTTGATCATCAATGGGTTACATTGTCATAAGGATACAAATGCTATGCAAAGTTCCCATATGCACTTTCACAGCGTCCATATGTCAACATTCCTATTATGAAACTGATAATTGATTGGAATTATGAAGTGTGTTAGGAAGTCTAATCATGGTATGGTTGTCTTTGGCCGGTCCACTTCGGCATGTAAAATGCAAAGTATTTTTTGGGTTCACACATAGCTCTTTGCTTCCAAGAGTAGCACAACTTGTGATAGCTCATTTCAGCAAGCATGTGAATTCTTCTAGGCATGAATAACTTTGCTCTTTCCTCCACCATCTTTGTAGCCTCTAGTAAGAAATTTATCAATGTAGAAGTATTACATGTAGAAAATGAGCTTGATTTGCAATGTACAACATGTTTGAAATTGGCCACTCATAACCTACCAAGGGTAGAGACCTCAAACCCATGCTATCATGAGTCATATTAACTTCTCTCAATCTATCCAGTTGTTTATATAGCTGTAATAATATTATTTTTTTCTCCCTTTTCCCCTTGAATGTAGTACATTCCTACTTTTATGGTGTTAGAGTTATATATAGCTTGCCCTAACTCAACCTAGTCTTCAACTCTATATATGTCTATGATACATGAATACACTTACTACTTTTGGGAGCTCACTCTGTAGATGAAAAAAACCCTTGGGGAGTACAAGGGAAAACCTAAGCCACTATATAAATATCCAAGTATCAAAGATATATTCAGAGCAGATCGTAAAGTGCATTGTGATAGAGTGTAGATATATACATGATAGTTCATGTGTCGTGATATAGTGCAGATGGTGAAGATGCTGAGGTTGTTTCTGAATTTTGACCTTTTGTAAGGATGTTACACTATAGAGTAGTGCGGTTGGCAAAGAGTGATCAAAGTCAGACAATAGCCATTGCTACCTTGTCAAGTCTCCTTGCAAGTCTCATGCTCGCTATCATTTTGATCAAGTCTTGTGCGATCAAGGTGCCTTCATCAGGACATAAGGTATCAGTATTAATAACAGGAAATAAACAAACTATGATCAATACTATAATTACCTAATGGGATCAATCTAATATGTTGTCCTCCAAATCGAATATTACTATGGTAGTCATATGCTCAACCTTCCTGTGTGAATTGGGAAAATTGTCATGATCCATATCTATACATAGGTATCACCGACCATTGATAGATCATGATAGATTCAACAACCATATGTTCATGTGTGTTTGTTGCCTTGAACTATGAAGATAAACCTAGAATAATGTAAGCATATAATTCTCTTTTAGATAATATGAGAAAGGAAAGCTTGTGTTGGTTGGGCACATTTGCATAATAACAACAAATAATTTTGACTAGATGATATATGGAAAGGCAACATTAAGCTTGTGCTAGTTAGGCATGTGAAGAGAGTGGGAGACAAGTAAGGAGTCTCACTTGCAGCTTTCTCACATACACAAAGGGGGAATACACACAAAGGTGGAGGCTTAAAACAGTTTTCCTCTTCTTAGTTGTGAAAAGCCAAAAGAACTCTCTCTTAGTACAAAAGGAATAGATGAACCCTATATGTGGGTCTCAAACCAAACTCAGCTAACTAAGGTGGCATACTAACTGAGCCACTAACTAGAGTACGTAAAGATAGCTATCATCCAGCTATTATTCATGGACGGTGTACCAACCGCATCTACAGCTAACAAGTGGGTGACATAAATGCACAACAGTCACCTTGGCATATCACAAGTGGAGCTCGATATCTTAACACTCCCCCTCGAGCTCAATCCCAATTCTTGCACACCAAGCAGGTCTCTAAACTTGCGCAGCTTCTCTCCACCCAATGCCTTCATGAATATGTTAGCTACTTGATCCTCTGTGCTCACATAAACTAGTGTGAAGATAGTGGGAGAGAGGGAAGGAGTCTCACTTGAGGCTTTCTCACAATCACAATGGGGGAATACACACAAAGGTGGAGGCTGAAAACAGTTTTCCTCTTCTTAGTTGTGTAACCCAAAAGAACTCAAGTACAAAGAAAATAGAAGAACTCTATATGTGGGTCTCAAACCAAACTCAACTAACTAAGGTGGCATACTAACTGAGCCACAAACTAGAGTAGATAAGGATAGCTGTCATCCAGCTATTATTCGTGGGCGGTGTACCAACCGCATCTCTAGCTAACAAGTCGGTGACATAAATACGCAACGGTCACCCTGGCATATCGCGAGTGGAGCTCGATATCTCAACACTCCCCCTCGAGCTCAATCCCAATTCCTGCACACCAAGTAGGTCTCTGAACTTGCGCAGCTTCTCTGCGCCCAATGCTTTCGTGAATATGTCAGCTACCTGATCCTCTGTGTTGACATAAACTAGATCAATAAGACCTAGTAAAACCTTCTCCTGCACATAGTGATAATGCACCTCAATGTGCTTTGTTCTAGCATGAAAGACTGGGTTCTTTGCCAAGTGTATGCTGCTCATGTTGTCACAATAAATGACAACTGGCCCATCTGTAGATTGATGCATATCATAGAGTAGCTTATGCAACCAAGCTACCTCACATGCAGCCATTGCTGCACCCCTGTACTCAGCCTCTATGCTCGACAAGGCAACCGTAGGCTGTTTCTTGCTGCTCCAAGTGACTGCAGCACTCCCAAAAGAGAACACATATCCACTGGTAGATCGTCTATCAGAAATACTACTAGCCCAATCAGCATTAGTGTATCCATGCAACTGTATCTGAACCCCAGCCTCATAAAATAGTCCATACTGCAATGTGGACTTCACATACCTGAGTATGCGTCTAGCCGCATCCAAATGCGGTTTCCTTGGAGCCTGCATAAACTGACTTACCAATCCAATAGCATAGCTCAAATCTGGCCTGGTACAGCATGTCCAATCCATACTGCCTCTGCAAGAGTTGTATCCCACTTGGTGATCTAATCACCTCAATGCCCAAGAAATAACACAGCTCTCCCAAATCCTTCATCTCAAACTTCTGCTTCAATAGCATTTTCACATGAAGGATATCCTCATCCCTATCACCTGTGATGATCAAATCATCAACATAGATGACAAGCAGCATAATACCTTTCTCTATTTTTCTCACATAAAGTGAGAAATCTGCCTTGGAAATTTGAAAGCCAATAGTGACAAGATATTGCCCTATCTTGTAAGACCATGCTCTAGGTGCTTGCTTCAAGCTATACAAGGCTTTCTTTAACTTGCAAACAAAGTCAGGATGGACAGCATGAACATAACCTGGTGGCTGCTCCATAAAGACCTCTTCTTGCAGATCACCATGCAAGAAGGCATTCTTTACATCCATCTGATGTAAAGACCATCCCTTTGATGCAGCCATAGCAATGACTGCTCTTACGGTTGCCATCCTTGCAGCCGGACTGAATGTTTCTTCATAGTCAATCCCATATGTTTGTGCATACCCCTTCACAACTAATCTTGCCTTGTATCTGTTCACAGAACCATCTGCATTGTGCTTCACCTTATAAACCCACTTATAGCCAATTGCATTCTTGTCTTTAGGCAAAGGCACCAATTCCCATGTAGCATTTGCTTCCAAGGCATCCATTTCTTCATCCATGGCTTTCTCCCATTTTTCTTTTCCCATGGCTTGCTCAAAAGAAGTGGGTTCTGGTTCCTGTATCACTTTGACCATATAGGCTTAGTGAATGGCTGTAAATCCATCATATTTTAGCCTATCCACAGGATACTTAGCTCTGGTAGACCTGCGCAAAATAGGCTCACTTCTAGGTGCTCTCAAAACATCCCTGGTCTTCCTTACTCCAGGTGTAACAACAGAAGGAATACCCAACTCATCATCAATGCCCTATTCTGAGCCACTGGATTCACCATCCACATAAGAGTGACTTGCATTCACGTCAAACATGGGCTGATCTACCTTGAACTCTTTTCCTTTTCATGATACCTGCATGCCACTATCTGCGTTGCTTTGAGGAGATTCTCGTGATCTCAATCTACCTGTCCATGGTGAAGTATGTGAACCACTGCTAGAGGACACTGCAGGTCCACTAATATTTTGTGATTGCTGTTGTGAATTCTGTGCAGCATTACCATTTTGTGCATCTACATCAATCATCACATTTATTGGTTTATCCTAGCTGCTCATCTCATAAGAAACAACATTTCTGCTCACTGTAAACTTACGAGTAGAAGGGTTATAGCATCTATACCCTTTCTGCTGTAGAGAATAAACAATAAAAATGCACTTCTCAGCTTTTGGATCCAACTTGGACCTCAACTCATCTGGCACATGGACATAGGCAATGCAACCAAAAATTTGCAAATGAGAAATATCTGGTTTCCTACCAGTATACATCTCCTCTAGTGTCATGCCATGTATTGCTGTAGTGGGAGTCCTGTTCATTATGTAAACTACTGTAGTAATTGCTTCAGCCCAATAATAATCTGGTAGACCTTTTTCATTTAGCATGGCCCGAGATACCTCTCCAATATGCCTGTTTTTCCTTTTTGCAAGTCCATATTGTTGTGGGGTATGACTGCATGAATATTGCTGCTTTATGCCATGCTCTTGCAGGGACCTTGCAAACTCATTTGAGAGGTACTCTCCCCCTCCATCTAACCTTAGGCATTTTATTTGCAGGCCTGTTTCTTTTTCAGCCATAGCTTTAAAAGCTTTGAAGTGCCCAAACACTTCACTTTTCTTTTTCATAAAATACACCCAAACTTTTCTGCTGTAGTCATCAATAAAAGTGACAAAATAATGACAGCCTCCAATAGATGCATCTTTAGTAGTCCACAAATCAGAGTGGATTAATTCCAATGGCTTCTTACTCTCTTGAACATGCCTAGGAAATGGTTTTCTTGCCTGTTTTCCAAATTGACAGGCTTCACATACCTTATGTGTTTTTGCAACCTTGAATTTAGGCAATCCTACAATAATATTTTGGGCATGCATTGATTTAAGTCACTGTACATTAACGTGACCCATACGTTTATGCCAGATATCAATATCTGCAACTACACCAGTCCCATGTGCAAACATTGCTGCACTCAATTCAAGCATGTCCACATCCAATGTAAACATCCTTCCCTTCTTCTTTTCTTTTGCTATCAAGCGACCATTATTTTTCATATCCTCAACAAAGCATCCATGAGGATTAAATCTGACCTGCAAGCCCTGCTCAACCATTTGACCAATAGAAACCAGGTTCTTAGTGATATTTGGGACATGAAATACATCAGATAGGTATTTCTTTTTCCCATCCTGCATAGACAAAGGAATTTTACCAATCTGCACAATAGGATGTGCAGTATCATCACCAGTCTTCTCTACGGTCAATGTACAGCTTGATTTAGGTAAAAAAGATGATATATAACCACCAACACCTATTTCATTAATTTTGGACTAGTGCACTATCCAGATTCATTTTGTGAGAGAATTTTGGATAAAACATGAAAAAAAAAGAGGCTCTTCTAAAACAAAACATTCAAACAAAAGGTAAGGAAAAAAAATTTCAAATTAGAACATCTGACGTGACATGTTATTAAAACTAGAGTACATTAAAAAAAGAGGTCATCACATTTCTGAAAGAAGTTTATCATATAACTCAAAGCCATATGGTCACATGTTATTAAAGCTAGAGTACATTAAAAAAAGAGGTCATCACATTTCTGAAAGAAGTTTATCATATAACTGGGTCAACATTTGCTTGGGTATAGCCGATCGCGGAACTATTTTTGAGGCCATTTTGGGGCTGTGATGCGATGCGCTCCTGGGTGAATATTTGAATTTTGCATGGACCCACTCTCTCGTTGAAAATTTTCCCGATGTCATGATGGTGCACTGGCATAATAATGCGATGCAATCTTTTTATTCTAAACACCGCATAGCTCGACACTTGACATCTCTGCATAGTCTTTGGCCTGAGCCACCTGACCACTTATCACCATGCAACCTTTTGCCATAGCTTTTCCACCTGTCACTAGGTACTGCACCAATCCAGATCATTAAAATTGAAGGTTGGATTGGAGAGACCACCGCGCTTGTTCTTGGCATAATAATGAGATGCAATCTATCATTCTAAACACCATCGTAGTGCCACCATCTTTAGTCTAACCACCTCTCATCATGCAACCTTTTGTTGCATCTTTGCCCATGAAAATCATAGGTTGGCTTGGAGAGACTACTGTGCTAGTTTTTGCCATAATACTTAGACATAATCTAGCATTCCAAGCATTGCCTCAGCATAGGCTATCGACCTATCACATTGCCTAGAATTCAAGGTTATCTTGGAGAGACCACCGTGCTAGTTCTTGGAGTTATAGCTCCATTACCTATTTATATGTATTACAGGAGGAGGTCTTTGACGATTAGCATGCTGGCAAATAGAAGGAGATCAATGACAGCCACCATGCTGGTTCTTGAAGTTATATATTTGTGTACCAAGGAAAATGTATTCCGTTGTGCAACCAAGCAAAATGCAATTAACGATATGGCCCTTGAGGGGTCTCGGGACCTCTAGGAGCAAGGGCCATAACGACATGCCATTTTTGTCCAGTGCAATGCATGTTGATATGGCCCCTACCCCTAGAGCAATCACATTATATGAGGAGGCTAATAACATTGGGATCATAGAGCATCAAGGGGGGGTGGTAGTAGGCATGTTGATATGAGGAGGCTAATAACATTGGGATCATAGAGCATCAAGGGGGGGTGGTAGTAGGCATGGTGAAGATGACTAGGTGAGCAACAAATGTGTAGGGGAGCTGATGAGTGACGAGAGTTGGAGGAGGGAGCATGGAGCAAAGTAGAGAAGGGGCAGAAAAGAGCTGGAGAGAAAAGTAGCAGAGCAAGGTAGGCACAAGAGCAAGCTAAGGCCATTGTAAAAATGGTCAACATGGAAAGGCATAGAAGAGAAGATAAAGAGAAGTGCATGAAGGAGCTCCAAGATAGGCTCAAAGAAGTGAGAATTGATGGGGACATCGCAAACAAGGAGATACCAATGATGCGAAAGGGGATTGAAGATCAGACTCGAACTGAAAAGGAGGGTCTTTACAAATGGCTCTGCAACATGCAGAATGCATTGAACATTGAAAGAGACCAGATGATGGAGGAGCTAAAAAGGGAGAATGCAGAGACCAAAAAGGTGATGCAGGAATTGTGAGAGAGCTTCAAGGATAGGAAGGATGGGGTAGAGAGCAGCCGAGGTGGAGAAGACAATGAGGTAGCTCTCCAAGCCAGGAAGGATGCAGAGAGTAGCCATAGTGGAGCAAGTTGCAGTAGCCACAGTGAGGATTGTTTTTTGAAACACTATTGGAAGTCCAAAGAGTAAGCTACAAGACCCTGCACAAGATTATGCATGAGCTTGCTATGGCTTTCGACAGTTATGAAAAGTAGCTATCATTCATGGGCAGTGTACCAACTGCATCTAGAGCTAACAAGTTGGTGACATAAATGCACAATGGTCACCCTGGCATATCATGAGTGGAGCTCGATATCTCAACATTGGAACTGCCTGAAGAGCTAGATTTGGTGCTCTTGGATATGGTCGTGGATTCGGATTCTTGAGTAGTTATGGGACTTGTGTTTGAATGGGAACGAGATTTAGCCTCAGAGCTGGGGGTGCTTGTGCAAGTGCCGGTTGCCTGTATACTAGCATGGGTGCCGCTTGGTATTATTGAGGGTGAGGCGGGTTGTTACGCATGTTGAAGATGCAACTGTTCTCATCATCGCCCCCTTTCCCCCCCATCTCCTCCCCACCCTCCATA
>NC_141609.1:40917299-40946165 GCF_047967505.1 Dipteris shenzhenensis | reverse complement strand
TCCATTTTATAAAGTACACTTCTAAGTTCATTTTCACATTTTCAGTTTCCCACTCTTGAGTAACCTTGCTTTCCATAGCATCCTCTTTCCTCTTCATGAACATCCTCCTACACTCATGGCTTCCCCTAGAGAGGCGTTTGACTAGTGGATTTCATGCATTGACTCCCATGCCTCTACAGATCAGGTTTTACTCTATCTTCAACAAGGCATTCCCTCTTAAGTCTCACTTGAGAGCTCTCCTTCCTGCTGATAATCCCTCTCATAAGTCTTTTGATAGCCTCACCCGCTTGGATTCCTCGACTTCTATTTGGCTCGATGGCTTCCCCTCTACCTCCCCTTCACAATGATATGCTTTTCCCTCCGTGCGTTTGGTAGAACGGGAAGAGCTGAGCACTTCTTTTGCTGGTCGAATTTGCAAAAGTACTTATCCATTGGTTATCTATTGTGATTGCTGATTCCCCTCACCAATGGGTTTCATTGGATATTTTGAGCTCTTTTGACCAGAGTTTTAACTTCAAGAAGACACTAAGCAGGGCCATGGATAATGTCCCTATGTCTCTCCATGAGTATGATATTCCCATCGGGGATGATTCATCTTCCCCAACCCAATTCATTTGATTGAGAGAGATGTAGTCCTTACCATTCTCCTTGCAACTAGCAAGTTTGATGAGGATGTTGGCAATCATCTCGAGGGTCCTTCTACATCCATAAGTGGTGGAGTCGGTCCATCAACAAGTGGTGTAGAAGATGACATAAACCTAGACATACAAATTGAGAAGTGTACTCCTAACCTAGATTAGGAGCAAGTTGAGAGCGAGATAATCTTATCATCATGTCCGACTTGTGCATATCCATCCTCCACCTTTAATCTAGATGCAGTAGCAACCAAGCCAAGCTCGCTTTGTTTGATCCAATTAGCATTGAGGGTGAGGAATACCTTACCCTATTGGAAGTGATGGAAGAAACCGGCCTTTGAGAGGATGAGGTCCTATGTTGGCTCTCAAATGAGACCTTTGATTATGTGATTCACTTTGATGCTTCGGTCGAGATCCAACAATCGATGAGATTGCATGCTTTGATGACTCTAGCCTCATCGATCTAGAGGTAATCCAATGAACACAGAAGGCAATCGAGGATGCCACACTAGAGTACAACATGTCCGATGAGGAGTTCATGAATTTGCAAATGGAATTGCTCGGGGAGAGAGATGAAGAAGCTGGCACCTCAAGCAAGCATGAAGTTCAATATCAACCACAAAAGGGAGTCTAGTTGGTCTAGTTGGACACCGTAGTAAGCTGACACCATTTGTGATGAGGTAGAAAAGGTACATAGCTTTGCCAGCTTCATCATGTGATTCAATATCGTCTCTATAATTCTAGGTTCCATTTTAGCAAGGAAATCCATGTATTGTCTTCAACTGGTAGGGAATAAAAAATAGGGTTTAGGGTTCAAAACCCAAGAAATTTTTTTCCTTTTGAGCCGAGGCTATCCTGTAGGTATACCAGGCATGGATATGGAATTTCAGCCCAAAATATGCCCTCGAAGCATGATATTTGACATCGTGCAACCAGGGCCCTTATTTTTCAAAAAGTAAGGCCCTGGTTGTACGATGTCAGATATCATGCTTCCAAAGTGTATTTTGTGCTAAAAATCCATAACCATACCTAGTATACCTATATGATAGCTTGGGTTCATCAAAAGAAAAAGAATTTTTTGGGTTTTGAACCCTAAACCCTATTTTTATTCCCTACCAATAGAAATTGAATAAATTAAACTCTCCACTCCCACACCCCCTCCCACTTGCCCCTGACACTCCATTTGTGGACAAAATTAGGGTAAGGGGTTTCTCACATAGGGGAAAAATCAAGTTTAGGGTTCTTATTCAGACATGGGGGACACAATTAGGTTTAGCATTCTCACATAGGAAAAATAACATGCTTAAAATATCTTGTGGATTGATGAATATGCTAGATGCAAGGGGGGATGGCTTCAATTGGCCACTATATCAACAAAGTGGCTCAACACATTTTGGTCTTCCATCAACAATTATCGACAGATGGAAAGTTGAATATTATGAAGTTCAAGGTCCTTAGTCGGATGGTGAAGATGACATTCGTCCTACTATGGATTGTGTTGTTTTGATTAGGCCTAATGTAGCTTTATTTTTGTTCTCAGACACCTGGACCTCTCCATAGTATCATAGCTATTACAGGGCTAGCTGGTGTTATGGATCCCCAAGCCATAGAAAATGAATTGTGCAACCCTATTGTCTTCAGCAAGCAAAAAAGGGAGCTGAACCAAGCAAGAAGATGCGTAGACTAGAGAACTTGTGCCCTAAAGTGGATGCTCTTTGTAATACCACTCTGAGTCAATAAAGAATACAATTTTTAAATAATTTTCTTGTTTGTTAGTACTGAATATTGTCTCCTTTTGCATGTAAGTAAAATTGTGTATTATTCCTTTTGCATGTTCCATTGAGATTTGCTAAAATTTATTTCATTTTGTATTTAAGTAAATTGTAGATTGCAAATACAATGAAAATAAATTTGATATTACACATACAAAGACGATGCAAAAAAAGACACCTTATTACATTCCAAAGAGGATGATACAAAAATGATGCCCAAAGTCAAAGTACACACTGAGCCTAAGTAGAAAACTTCAAATTCGTGATTCAAAAAATGCGAGAAATTTGCATGAATGATTGGAAAAAATCGGGCAAAAAGTGGTGACATGTCACGTTTTTTCCATAAATCAACACGTCATCCATTTATATTCGTATAAACTGATTTTATTCATACGAATAAACGTGAATTAGGATGATTATGTGGCTCTGTTTTTGTATATAAGCTCACAGTTTGCTAGTTTCTCTTATCTCACGCTGGGTTCCCTATTTAGGCATAAGAGATCAAAGAAGGAAAAGAAAGAAGAAAGGTCCTTCAAGGTTGCAAAAGCAATCTAGAAGGTCTGAAATAAGATGTATTTTGTTTGTGGGAGCTTTAGGATCTCTATTTGAGTTCCTAAGGTCTCTTGTGAGAATTGTGGTTTTGGTCTTTTCTATCTTTGTTCTCTTTGTTGAGAGCCTTTGATCTCTTGTAAGAAATGTGCTTTTGGTGTTTTTGTGTCTATGAAATTTCTTTGTGGGAGTTCTAGGATCTCCTTGTTGAGTTCCTTAGATCTCTTGTGAGGAATATGATTTTATTTTGTGTTTGTCTATGATGTTAAAGTGAATTTGTTTCTTTGCGTCTTAGTTTAATAGAACACCTAGAGTCTCATTCTCACACTTTCTTTGAATGAATATTTAATATTCTTTCAATAGAATGTAAAAGAATACATTAGAACACTTGTCTCATTCTTACACTTTCTTTTGAATGAATATCTAATATTCTCTCAATAGAATGTGAATGAATGATTTTCAATTTGAGTATATTCTTTGAGTAAAAATGAATCCATGCCTCTAAATTTTTATTACTGATTCTTACACTTTCTTTCGAATGAATATGTAGTATTCTTTCAATAGAATGTGAATAAATGATTTTCAATTTGAGTATATTCTTTGCATAGAAATGAACCCATGTCTCTCAATTTTCATTACTCATTCTTAAACTTTCTTTTGAATGAATATTTAATATTCTTTCAATAGAATGTGAATGAATGATTTACACTTTGAGTATATTATTTCAATAGAAATGAATCCATGTCTCTCAATGTGTCTTGTGGTGTTTCAACCATGGGGGGTGTTGGAAGCATAGGCCTATGGGGCCCTTGGTGTGATCCAAATGCCCTTGTTGTGCCTAAAGGAAATATGCATGGTTAATGGAAAATGAAGGGCTACAAGGCCCTTAGTATGTGCATTGGACAGGTGGAAGATAAGGGATAATGGGAATGGGGAGGCATGTGTGGCTAGGAGGTGCGGCAAGTGAGACCTTCATACTCGTTGCTCCTTTCATTGTTGCCACATGGTAGCAAAACTAGTAGTGGATGGACAGAAAGGTGAAACAGACATTGCAATGACAAGGAGGAGGAAGCAAGAAACCACACATACACAACACAAGGGAGTGGAGGAGAGGAGAAGCTTGTATTCCTCACCAATGGATGTCACTCAAAAACAAGTAACATAGCATGCTAGTGCACGTAGGGTAATTTTTTTAAAGGGTGAGCTTACATGCAATATACATGCATGAAGAGATTTATAAAATAGCAACTTAATGTGATTTACATGTCTAGATTTATGGAGGCGTATCTAAATTTGAAGATTGAAATTTGTATACATGCATGAGGGGGTTAATCAATTAGATGCATGAGTGGTTTAATTAATTACATGTTAACTTTGTATACATGCATGAGGGGGGGGGTAGTCGATTACATGTACAAATGTAAAAATCAAAGAATAGGGGTGTTTTTAATACATGTTTTCTCACACGTGCTATATGGGTTTTATGAAGAGTGACCTCCCCCCTTTGCCCCAAGGATTCCTATGGTAACAAAGAGTGAAGATCAAAGTAAAAAGATTTGGCTTTTATACAATACATTTTCCAAAGGGATCGTCAAACCCTAACACACACACACTCTTTTTTTTTTTGGTAATTAACACACACACATAGATAGATAGATAGGTAGATAGATAGATTATATATATATATATATATATATATATATATGTACATCTTTGTATGTATGTATGTTATTATGACAAAAAAAAAAACAATGTAAATGAAATAAGTGGAAGTACTTTATGTACATGTGGCATTTGTCATATAGAATATTGAGTAGCCAAGGTCCCATGGTTGAAGTGGCAAGAGAGTCCATGTGCCACCCTTCCATGGAGGAGGCATCTTCCGCTTGTCCTCCTAGATGTTTGAACATATTATAAAATTGAGAAGGGACAAAGGGGGTATCTTAGACTTGGGATATGGGGTTTGATTTATGTGGAAAAATGAGGCAAAGGGTTGTCGCACACAATTGAGAGTGCATACCCACCTAGCCCACATGGGAGATTCCTCCACACACACACCATGCATGTGGGAGGATGCATTTTTAGGGAGTGCCCCGTCCTCTTGGTTATAAAAAGAGGGGGATATTATTGGATGCGACACGCTCATTCTTGTATAGCCACCATGGTCTAGCCTCTAATATATATCTCCATATTTTCCATGACTCTCTCCCTTTGTTGTCTATACCATCATGCCTCCTCCTCCTCCTTTGTTCTCCACACTCACCTCCTATTGATGTTCATACCCTTCCCTTTCTCCCTCCTCCTTCTCCTTCCTATTTTTCCTCTACTCATGTTGCCACTCCCACATCCTCTTCTCCCCTTTCCATTTTAGTCCTCCCATGTCATCACTTCATTCCTCTTCTTCTCTCCCTCTCTTGATTGTGGGTGTTGAAGGCCTTTGATGAGTGTTGATTGATGGAGCTCAAAATCCCGCAACAATGTATGTATGTATGTGTGTATATATCTATATATGTATATATACATGTGTGTGTGTGTGTGGGGGGGGGTGTATCTATATATATATATATAGAAAGAGAGAAAGAGAGAGAGCGACACACACACACACACAGGATTTAAACTCAATATTAATTTTCCTCTTGAAACTGTTACGATTTATGAGAGCCAACTTCTAGGAATTCTCAAGGAGAACTCAATATGAAATAGGAATTGTCAAGGGTGAATATATCAAGGATTTCATGGTAGTGACGTAGGAATGATTACAAAATAGGTATTTCAAGAGTTAATATCTTGAGGGATTCCTCAAGGAAATCATAATCGCTACCCATTAGGAATCACTAATGCACTACTAGAAGCAATTTATGGGTAGAAACCCACGTCTAGGAGTTACATATTTGCTAGTAGAATCATAGGGGAGTCACGCTATAAACATGTAAGATAGTAAATTTGTTCATGGAAGGGGGTTTTTTAATTTGGGGGACTTACAGGCCATTTATGGTTATGACAGGGTTAGGAAAACAACTGTTAATTTAATTATGGTATATAAATCTAAGGAGGGGAATTTTAAGCTTAAAACTACATTTATAAGTATGGAAGTGGGGTAAATATTAATGCCAAAAAATGTAAATTTTTAAATATGGGGCTATTTTAATTGCGTGTTTGCTGTTTTGGGGTTTTACACAGTGACTACCTCGAAAGTAGCATGAATTTGTGGACTTGAACTGGGGATTGCTCACAAATGGTGATTCCCAATGCTGAATATCTATGATGAGGAATTTACAACTACTAGAAATTCTCAAGGGTAAATAGCAACAAGGAATATCAACTAGTGAAGTAGTAAACAATTATAAGATAGGGATTCTTAAGGGGGATGACTATCCCAAAAAATTCACCATCTTATTAAGAGTGAGTTAGGAATCTTACATGCTATGCCAACTTACTAAAAACTCACTACGACTGAGTCCATGGTGGTCACTATCCTACTTTACTAGGAGTGAATTAGGAATCACAAGGGACTTACAATCCTAATTTACTAGAAATTTTGAATTGCTTTCCTAATTTACTAGTATCAAGAATCATAAAAAATTAACCATCCTTATCTAACTGGGATTAAGAATTCCAATCCTCATCCACTAGTATCAATAATCACTCAAAATTCAATGTCTTAATGAATTCACTACTATCCTTATCAACTAGAGATTCACATGGAATTCCCAACCACTCAAACTCACTAGGGGTTTCCTAATTCATTGATAACAACTTCACTATTCTAATTAACAAAAAAGTTGTGACATACTAGGAATTCACTGGGATTTTTCTCACTAACTCTCATATTTTTGTCATCATTTTGATTCCTTGATGATGCATAGTTGATTTGTGGAAACTTTTTATTGTTTATGTCATTTTTATTTTCATAGAGGTTGCCACAATAATAGTAGTCAATAATTCTATGTGCTTACCTCGGGGCGAGGGGGGGGGGGTCAGTCATAAATATGTAAGCACAACAGGTGGGTTCAGCAAAAGGAGTTTTTTAAAGCCACTTTTTACACATTTTTCACATACATAAGGGTATCATTTAAAGGGGGTATTCACAAATTGGATAGAAAAATGGTGTCTTTCATTCATGATAAATTTACAGATAAGGGGTTTTACAAATAAGCCTTGAACACACATTATATATAGGGTTTATACATAGTGACCCCCCTGGGGTGTTTAGTGGAGGCTTGCTTTTTCCTTTGCCATGAATTGTGTCCTCCTTGCCACTAGAGCTACAACATACTCCTCCATAGGATTGGTTTTTTTTTTTTTTTTTTGAGGGAGGGGGGTCAGTCATAAATATGTAAGCACAGCACGTGGGTTCAACAAAATGAGTTTTTTAAATCCACTTTTTAACATTTCTCACATACATAAGGGTATCATTTAAAGGGGGTATTCACAGATTCAATAGAAAAAGGGTGTCTTTTATTCATGATAAATTTAGAGATAAGGGGTTTTACAAATAGACCTTGAACGCATGTTATATAGGGTTTATACACAAGTGACCCGGTAATTTATTGCACTTGTAATAATCATGCATGCAAGCTCAATGGTAGTGATTTGCAGGTGAGTAATTACGGTGGGTAGTAATTAACTGCTAGCCTGGTGGAATCTTAGCTACCACCACTGATGTGGCTGGTAATCTTATATGCCAATTAGTGGTGACCCCCTTGAGGTGCAAACTAGAGGCTTGTTTTTTCCTTTTCCATGAATTGTGTCCTCATTGGCGACTAGAGCTACAACATACTCCTGCATAGGATTGGTTTTTGTATTTTTTATACTAATCTGATTGGGATGCGTCAATTTTACGAGCAAAAACCTATGAGCAGGTTTATCCGAGCGTGTTTTTCAAGAGATTTTTAAATATGTTTTTCTTTAGGAAACATGGTTTTTACACTTTTATTTTCACTAGAACTAGATCCCTTTATCATAAAAATATACAGACTAGTCACTCATTCATTTTTACACAACATAATTTTCTTATTTAGAGACATCCCTTTGTACCCCTGTTATTACCTTAAAAAAGTGTTGATTCCTTTAAGAAACATTCCTCATAATCACTCTCAATGTAATAATACTATGCATATATAATTACTTATTAACACATTTATATCGTATGGCAATATCTTTTTAGTGTTTTTATAGCATATTTATGGACATGTTTCTAAAGAAGTTTAAATTACTATAAATAAGTATTAACTTGGGCTTATATATCACTCTCATAAAATACATGCAATATTTAATACTATATATGGAAGATTTTCCAAAATATAACTTCATAAATGTGCTCAAATGGGGTGTTCCGATCAATTTGAGTGGTTGAATGACTATATTTGGACATTGGATATGAAAGTTATGTCACTTTTAAAAGTGCTGTCCAAGGTAGTTTCGCCAACGAAACTACCTTGGGAGACTTCCTTCAAAGGGGTTTCGCTGGCGTAACTACCTGGATGGCTTGCTTCAATGAGTTTTCTTTGAAGAAACTCTTTCATGAAGATAGGTTGAGAGAGGGTTTTCAATGTCACCCCCTATTAAGTAAAAGTTATAAGAAAGATCATAAGGGAATTTTCATAGAGAAGTCTACTCTACATGTGGGTTTCTTCAAAAGCCATCCCATTATGCTCTCACCATTCTTACAGATTCACCTAAAGATTTTTGTATAAAATAGGCATTGCTATAATACTTTGCATATTTCTAAGCGAAACTATGTTTTCTTCTGATCGATTTTTGCCATATTTATGCATAGTTGGAAGCTTTTTTTTTCCTTCGCTTGGACGCTCGGAAGATTTCGCTCAGAAAATGCTCGTCCCCATCTAATTCCCAAAATGACCACCAAAATGGCCTCTGAAGGATGACCTTCCTCTACCTCTACTTGTATTTGAGTAGAGGATAGTTTTCTGTGAATTCTTTTGCGAATGAACCACCATTATTCCTTGATTCCTCACTGCTGACTAACACAATCAATTTCTAAAAATAAAGAAATGTTTCACAAATTGTAGTAGATGCTCAAAACCTCCCATTCCTTCCCAAGTCCATTCAAGGTCACGGACACTAAGTCCTCATCTGGTGCTCCAATTGAGACAACAATGTCTACAAGGCCTTTCACTTTCTAGAATAATAATTGATGTTCAGCTTCAACCTCTGCAAACTATTCAACTCCTATTCGGGCTGCATATTTTGTGCTTGAGTATTATTGTTGTATATCTTCAACAATGTATCATCAAGTGTCTTTGCATCTTATACATGCAAAATCATTGCATCATTAAGACTCACAAAAATCCAATACTTAACTTTCCTGGATTTATCATGCCATATTTTGAAGGCCTGCACTTGTTGCAAAGTAGGAGCATTACCAAGAGGTTCTTGCTCATCTCCATTGATGAACTCCCAAATGCCCTTTCCCATAAGGAAAATTTTCATCCTGACCTTCCATGCTGGGAAGTTAGTTTTGTCAGGATTCTCACTTACAATAGTTTATACATTATTTTCTATTTTTGTACCACAAGATATAATGAAATGGCAAGTACCAACTATGCCTCACAAGGCCAAGATGCACAAATTCTATGAAAAATAACACTTTTTCTTCAAAGAGGCAAGCTGCAAAACAGTTGAAAGTGGCAATCAACCACACAGTTACCTCAAGTGACTCTTATGTATAAACATAGCTGACTAGCAATAGTATGTAGTTACCATACCTATGTATCAAAGGCATACACCAAACTGTCTACCTCACCTTCACTTGGCACAATGAAATGTGCACATGATAAAAAAAGGCCAATTCTCGAGTGCCTGTCAAAATTTGAAGCTCCAAAAGGCATCCCAAAATAGCCTCGAAATGCATTTAGTTTTGCATAACTAATGCTCCTGTGCTTTGTACCAAAGGATGTCTGAATCCAAGATATTGCACCTTGCACACACAATTGTGTACCTACAGAGATATGCTCTCCAAGTTCAAAATGAAAGCATGCACAAATCATCTTACTAGGGTATGTTACCTCTGCTTGTTTGATCTCCTCAATGATGAACGTGGCTCTGATACCATTTGAAGATTGTGGGAAATTAGGGGAGGAGACAAAACCAAACGGGGAAGACAGAGGGAAAACACAAGATGTGGAGGCTGAAAACTATGTTCTTGTTACTTGAAAAACTACAAAACAACATCATTGAAAGATATTATGTACCATATCTCAATGGGTAGTCTAGTAACCCCAAAATACATGATTGGGGTTCCAACTATGCCATAGAGATAACTGTGTTCTTCTTACTTGCAAAAATTCACCCAATAACAACATCATTGAAAAATATGTATGTACCATATCTTAATGGTTAGTCCACTAACCTCAAGATATATGATTGGGCATCTAACCACGTCTCAACTATACTAAACTAGACTAGCTACTAGAAGTAATGAGTGTATTCATGCATTGTAAACATATATATAGTTGAGGACTAGCTTGAGTTAGAGCAAGCTATATGTAGCTCTAACACCCATGCTCAAACCTTGCTCAAACTAGGACTTTGGTCACCGATGAAAAAACCCTTGGGGAGTACAAGGGAAAACCCAAGCCAATATATAAATATCCAAGTAAAATGAACAATAGTGGTCATAGACCTTGTATAAGATATATATAGTGTAAATGGTGAAGTGCATCATGATCCAGTGCAGATATATACAGTGCAATCATGTGTCATGATATAATGTAGATTGTGAAGATCTTGAGCTTGTTTTTGAGTTTTTAAAAGGCCTTTCGTAAGGACATCACACTGTAGAGGAGTGTTGAATGGCAAAGAGTGACCAATCAGGTCAAAATAGGTCTTTCATTTCCACCAATTCTCATTTGCACTTTCCACAAATGTATAGGTACAAAATAGATTGTTGGTTTTTGCTAGATTTTATATATATTCCTTAGAAAGGAAAGGTAGCGACACTTGAAGAGAAGCCTAGCCCTTAACTTTCTCATGGGCCTTCCCTTGGGGTACTTCACTGAAGAATCGATAAACTTGAATTCCACTTTCCCAAAAGTACTCGACAATGTTGGGAGCTTAGACAATAGCCATCACTACCTTGTCAAGGCTTGTGCTCTCTACCATGTCAAGTCTTCTGCTATCAAGATGCCTTCATTGTGAGAAAACAATACAACGTCTGGGCTCAACAGATAACAGGATCTCCTATGCAAGAGAGAAAAGCAGATAGTATGGAGAATCAAAAATTTGATTACTATAAAACTGATACAATAGATGGCGCTGCCTCCCAGCCGTGCGCTCCTGTGAGAGAAGCTTCGATGGCATGCTGGAAATAGTAGAGGATGGAGGCTGGATGCTAAGAAATCAGGGTTGCTGTAGCCAGTGATGATGATGGGCTTCACAAGCTTGCTCTTATATAGCCACCAGTCATAGTCGGTTAGACCCAATTGGGTGACCGACCCAGTCCGCCCAAAACGGCCGACTGGAGGTCGGTCCCGAAATAGGCCATCGACCACATGTTAGAACTGTGGTGCAAAATAGAGCAACTAACCTACAGTCCTCGCTCGGCCCAGAGCCATCCGGGATCATCTGGGGCTCCAAACGGGCCCCGTAACCCGAGAGTGGGCTACCCCAGGAAATGCTCCATCTACCCTTAGTGTGGCCAATCATGGGATGTCTTCCTGCACTTGCATGTAGCCTAGTTGGCAGTGTGCCAACTCTATCTAAAGCTGTCCAGCCATCAGGCCACACATGGCCCCCATCTGGTGTCCAAACCAGGACCTACTGGATAACCGAGCTACTCAAATGCCTTCTCCTCATATGGGGGGCTTATAAGTAGAGTTAGCTGGTTCCCACATAGTTACATGAGAGTGGAGCATTGATATCTAACACCCCCCCTCAATGTCCACTTACAAGTGAACTTACTTTTTCGGCCCAATGCCAAGTCGATGAAGATGCCTCTCCAGCAAGTCTCTTCCAAGAGCCTTCGTGAAGATGTACGCAGCATTCTTTGTAGTCGGATAGTACACCAAGTCGACGTCTCCATCCATATTGAATCTCAATGTGTTTTGTGTGAGCGTGGAACACAGGGTCCTTTGCAATTGTGATGCAACTCTAATTGTCACATAATAACTACGTAGGCTTGTTCTGCACTGCACCCATGTCCCCCAAAATCCTCCTCAACCATACTGCCTCACAAGAAGTAAAACATGCTGATTTGTACTCAACCTTGATAGAAGAAAGAGCAACTATGGGTTGCTTCTTGCTGACCCATGACACAACTCTAGATCCAAGTGAGAAACAGTAACCTGTCACTGATCTCCTGCTGTCCATGTCTCCTACCCAATCCAAGTCACAGAATCTAGTCAAGGTGTTGCCCTTGGTATAGGTGATGCAATAATCAAGTGTGCCTTTGATGTATTTCAGCACCCACATCCCTACCCTCCAATGGTTCTCCCGGGGCTTATTGGAAAACCTGCTTAGTACACCAGTCGCAAAGCTGATGTCCGGCCATGTGTTTCACAAGTAAATCAAACTGCCCACAAGACTTCTGTACTTTGCTTCGTTCACCAATGGTGATGAATCCTTGTTTGAGAGCTTCATGTCAACCTCCATAGGGGTACCAACTATCCTCGGGGGGGTCACTCATCATATGTAACCCTATCACCTGAGTTCAACAGAAGGATTTTTTTTATTTCTAAAATTTACAGAAATAAATATACATAGGGGACTATTTAAAATAGTTTTGGAAAAAATTTACAGATTTGTATAGAAAAGGGGTACATTTTATTAATGAAATTTTTTACAGATAAGGGACTTTAAATATAGGCCTTGAATGCACGTGATATAGAGGGTTTATACATAGTGACCCCCCCGAGCAACTGTCTTGCACTCAGCCATGCCAAATGCCTTTAGTATCTCTCTAGCATACTTCAGCTATGAAATGAAGATCTGTTTTGGCTCTTGCCAAACTTCAATCGCCAAACAGAAATGCATCAGTCCAAGGTCTGTCATTTCAAACTCTCTTCCTAGCAAATGCTTTGTCTGCAAGATCTTCTCTTCATGGTTCCCTGTTATGACAAGGTCATCCACATAAAGGACCACGATCATACACATGCCTCCTTCTCTGTAGATATAAAAATTTGCATCACATGGGCTCCTCCTGAACCCTTTTTGTAGAAAGTAGCCATCAATCCATTGGTACCATGCTCGTGGGGCCTGTTTCAGCCCGTAAAGTACCTTCTTCAATTTACAAACTTTACATTTTGAACCAGGGATCACAAATCCTAGTGGTTGTTCCATGTATACCTCCTCCTTGAGATCTCCATTCAGAAAGGAAGATTTTACATCCATCTTAAAAACGGACCAACTTTCCTATGCTGCTAAGGCCAAAACACTATGAACTGTGGTTAGTCAAGCTATGGGAGCAAAAGTATCTTGATAATCAAAACCATGTACCTGTGTGAATCCTTTTACCATGAGCTGAACCTTGTACTTATCCAACGTGCCGTCAAACTTGTACTTGGTCTTGTACACCCACTTGGTGGTGATTACCTTGCATTTTGGTGGTTGATCCACAAGGTCCCAAGTGTTGTTCTTCATTATGGAGCCATACTCTGACTGCATAGCCTCCATCCACCTATCATCACCCTATGCTTCTTCAAGACACTTGGGTTCTTCAGCACGGATCACCTCTGTCATCAAAGCGTAGTTGACTAAGTGTTTTTGTGTCCTTGTTTGCTCCTCTAATCTCTTAGACCGGTGATGTTCAGATGGTTCCTCCTCAATGGCTAGAGGTTCTCTGCCGTCCAAAAGCTGCTTTACCCACTTCAGGAATGGCGTTGCCATTGTGGTTCTGTAGGCTCTTCTTCCTCTTCTTTATCTTGAATCCTCCCAAGCACCATTGGGGGAGTTTGGTCTGTTGTTGGTGGCTATATTAGATGGATATCTTGGTCTTAGTTGTCTGGGAAGGAAGCATCCTCCTCCAATTGATGCGGCTATTCTAAGAAGATCACATCATGACTTACTATTACCTTCTTGGTAACAGGATTATAGACGGTAACCCTTCGCTTTTCACTATAGCCCAAGAAAATACATTTTTGGCTCTTCGGTTCCCATTTGGTCCTGTTAGCATCAGGGACATGCACAAAACAATCACATCCAAAAACTTTGAAATGTGCAGCTGAAGGTTTCTTACCATTCACAACCTTCATGTAGCTACGATTCATAATGTAAACTGCTGTGTTACATGCTTCAGCCCAGAAAGTCTTTGGCAAATCTTTCCCTTTCATCATACTCCTGCCCATTTTGTAGATGACGTGCATCTTGTGCTCTGCTACTCCATTTTGCTGTGATGTATGTGGCAAGGGTTTCTGCCTCTTAATCCCGTGACTTTTGCAGTAACTTTTGAATTCACTTGATGTGAACTCACCACCTCTGTCTGATCTCAACTTCTTCACCTTCCTCCCCGTTTCTTTCTCGACCATTACATGCCATTCTTTGAACTTATTAAAAGCCTCAGCTTTAGTCTTCAGGAAGTATATCCATATCCTTCTACTGTAGTCGTCGATCAGCATCATGAAGTCGTAGGAACCACCCAAAGCTTTCCTCTCCATCTTTTCGCAGAGGTCCGTGTGAATGAGCTCTAGAGGAGCCTTTACCCTGTTGGCCTCTTTACCGAACGACTCTACTGGTACTGCCTGGTGCTGTTGCTAGACTCTTTCTTTACTTCGTTCTTCTCATCTGCAATCTTCTTTTGGCACTCATTCTGCTTGTGCCCTACCTTGTTGCAATAGAAGCACTTGATCTTCTTCTTTCTCTTTTTATCATTAGAAGAAGCTGGGTTACCAGAGTCCTTAACCTTACCTTTCTTTGATCCAGCTGAGAAAGCCGAATCTTCAATCCTCATCTTTTGACGCATCTCCTCCTCAACTCCTCCTCTAGAAGCATTGCGCTGAAATCCTCAAAGTTGAGGGGCAGATTTTTGTTCTACGTATTCAGCACCATAACAAGACCGTCGTACTTTGGTGGGAGAATCCATATGCACCTTTGTGCTAGATTCTTGCTAGTGATGGTGATGCCAATCGCAGTCATCTGATCGCCCAGATTCTTTACCCTGGTGATGAACTTCTCTACCATTTCAAACTCAGATAGTTTCTCGTTCGCAAGTTGAGTCTCTAGATTCTAAATCCGCATTTAATTTGTGGTCTCGTACTGATTTTTCAAGACCATCCATGCCTCCTTTGCTATGGTGACATGTTGAATTATTGCCATGACAGAATCACTTACACTGCAGACAATAGAACACAGCACATCTGCATTTCTTCTTGTCCATGCAAGAATCTCATCTGCACTTGGTACTATCTGTTGTCTTGCATTGGTTGGATTCGGTCTCGCAACTGGCTTCACATCCACCGCAGTAGTAGTATCTCAAAGTTTGTATGCACTTAGGATGGTCTTCAGCTTGAACTTCCAGAGTGGATAGTTAGTGCCGTCTAACTTTCCGCTTTTGCCGAACAGTGGGATTCGCAGTCTTGTGGGCTGGCCATCTCTCACAATCTGCTCGCAAATATAAACACACTACCAAATCTTCTTTCTAGAGCCCTGGCTCTGATACCATGTAAGAAAACAATACATCTATGCTCAACAAATAACAAGATCTCGTATGCAAGAGAGAAAAGCAGATAGTATGGAGAATCAAAAATTTGATTACTGTAAAACTAATACAATAGATGGTGCTGCCTCCCAACCGTGCGCTCCTGTGAGAGAAGCTTCGATGGCATGCTGAAAACAGTAGAGGACAGAGGCTGGATAATAAGGAATCAGGGTTGCTATAGCCAGTGATGATGATGGGCTTCACAGGCTTGATCTTATATAGCCATTGGTCGTAGTCGGTTAGCCTAATTGGGTGACTGACCCAGTCTGCCCAAAATGGCCGACTGGAGTCGGTCCCGAAATAGGCCATCGACCACACGTTAGAACTGTGGCATAGAATAGAGCAATTGCCCTACAGTTGTTGCTCGGCCCAGAGCCATCCGAGAGCTCCAAATGGGCCTCGCAACCCGAGAGTGTTCTGCCTCGGGAAATGCTCTATCTATGCTCAGTGCGGTCAGTCATGGGATGTCTTCCCGCACTTGTATGTAGCCTAGTTGGCAATGTGCCACCAGCTCTATCTGAAGCCGTCCAGCCATGAGGCCACACATGGCCCCCATCTGGTGTCCAAACCAGGACCTACCAGATAACCGAGCTACTCAAATGCCTTCTCTTCATATGGGGGGCTTACAAGTAGAGTTAGCTAGTTCCTACGTAGTTACACGAGAGTGGAGCATTGATATCTAACATTCATCATGGCGTAAGGTGTCACAGTAATAAAAGGAAATAATTGCGACAATTTGCATAGGAATGTTGAGCATATGACTACCACAATAATATTGGATTTGGAGGGCAACATTTTGGATCAATCCCATCAAGTAATTATTATTATGATAGTAATTGCGACAACTTGCATAGGAATGTTGAGCATATGACTACGACAATAATATTGGATTTGGAGGGCAACATTTTGGATCAATCCCATCAAGTAATTATTATTGTGATAGTCATATGCTACTATAATTACTTGATGGGATTGATCCAAAATGTTGCCCTCCAAATCCAATATTATTGTGGTAGTCATATGCTCAACATTCCTATGCAAATTGTCACAATTATTTCCTTTTATTACTATGACATCTTACGCCATGATGAAGGCATCTTGATAGCACAAAACTTGACATGGTAGCGAACACAAGCCTTGACAAGGTAGTGATGGCTATAATCTAAGCTCCCAACATTGTCGAGTACTTTTGGGAAAGTGGAATTGAAGTTTACCGATTCGTCAGTGAAGTACCCCGAGGGAAGGCCCATGAGAAAGTCAAGGGCTAGTCTTCTCTTCGAGTGTCACTACCTTTCCTTTCTCAGGAACATATATAAAATCTGGCAAAAATCGACAATCTATTTTGTACCTATACATTTGTGGAAAGTGCAAATGAGAATTGGTGGAATCATCTCACATAGTGTGAGCCTCTATTTGAGAATCAAAAATTATTGTATCAATGGGCATCATTATGTAGACTCCCTTGAGAGTGAGATGCATCCATGTAGAAATACCCAATTCTCTAACAAGTTAATACACCAAAGATTGCCAAATCAATAGGTAGGAGGGCAGATGTTTCTCATTCCACTACAAGGCATAGGCCATTTTCCGACGGAAATACCGACGCTTTTTACATTAAATTTTTTTTTTTTCACGGGCGCAAACGTCGCTATAAAAGTCGCTAAAAGTGTCAGAAAAGGAGCGTCGCTATATAGCAACACTGGCAATCGTCGCTATATAGCGACGATGCAAACGTCGCTATATAGCAACACTGTTAATCGTCGCTATATAGCGACACTGGTAAACGTCGCTATATAGCGATGATTAACAGAAGTAAAAAAAAAGGGTTAGTGGGGCTAAACAGGGCTTCCTTTTGGCCCTGTTTAGCCCCACTAATCCTTTTTTTTTTTTTGTAATTACAAAATAAAGTTTTTTATAACAAAATTTCCCTTGCTTACAGGGTGATACAAAATTGTTCTTGTGAAATGATGAGTAACAAATGCATATACATGTCGGACATATACAACAGTGTTTGTAACAAAATTTCCCTGTCGAAAGGGCGATACAAAATTGCTCAAACGAGCGGATATACAAAATGCTACTACCACTACTCATCCGAATCCGAATCATCTTCGTCTTGTTGGCCTGTTCCTTGGTCCTCGACACCTGTGTCTTCTCCCTCGTCCTCGCCACCTGCGTCCGATCCTTGCCCCTGTTGATCGCTCGCCTCTGATGATGGGACGCTTGAGCTTTGACCCTAAGAGTGAACCATATAAATCGAAAATTAGATTGGAACTTAAATTAAAAAGTGAGATTACAAGTAGGAGTAAACTTATACCGTGCGAGCAGCCACCTCAGCCCAATCGACTGTCTTGAGGCCTAAATGTATGAAATAGGCAGCGCATTGACACGCTGCCTATTTTAGGCATTCAAGCCCTAAAAGTAAGACCCCGTATCTTTGGAATTACAAATCCAAATGGGGTCATGTCATACATCAAATCAAATTACAAGAGCTAATTTAGATGTTTTCATGCCTATTTTATCGATTTAATAAAACTATATGCATCAAATAATGTTGTTTATCAATTTTTGGCATACACCCCCAAAATCAGGAACCCCCATTGGAAAGAAACGTAAGGAACACAAGTGCTTGTTCTTATGTTTAGGAGACATTAAAAAAGAGGCCTAGTAGCCCAAAAATGGTAGCGCATCAATGTGCTATCATTTTTTGGTTTCCAGGTCTCTTTTTTGTTGTCTCACGAGCATACATATGGAGGTTATTTTACAATATAACTAAGAAGTAGTATTGAAGTAGTTCTACAATTTGGATGCATTAAGAGCATTCATATAGCAAGGAAGAATATAATAATTGAATACATTTTTTTTCAATACATATTGCTAGTGAGACTACCAAAAAGAGGCTCTACCCCTCATGATGTCTCTGGATACAGAATATGAGATTGCTTGATGCTTGGATTGCAGCTGGAAACGTTGCGTGGGCAAAGCCACTATATGCCTCAAGTGTTGGAAATTGATGTATGGCTCAAGTGCTAGAATGTGCAAATCATGGCCAAAATCAAGACCCCTTAGAGATTCCATGAGGGCTATCCTTTTACTCCTACACATGTCACCTTTAGTCGAGGGCAGAACCATTCATCATCATAGGCAGCAAGTTCATGGGACCCCATCCCATGATCCAAGGCATTATTCAAAGACAAAGTATTTCTGACCATTCCCAAATTGAGTTTGCCAATTCCTAATCTGTCTGATTTCATTTACTGGACTTGCAATGCTTGCAAAGCCCTTGCTTAAGCTTGAATGAGCCTCTTGATTTTGGGGGTATAATGGTCAAAAATGGCTTAACACACCCAAAATCAAGAGGCTCATTCAAGCTTAAGCAAGGGCTTTGCAGGTCTTGTTTTTGGGTGGCAAAAGCATAAAAAATGATAGTGCATTAAGGTGTTGCCATTCTTATGCTTCCCTCCTCCAAAAACAAGACCCCCAAGCTATTCATTGGAGACACCAAAATGAGGAGAAGGATGACGTGAGGAGTAGAGGAGCTTGCAAATGAGGGGAGGGAAAGCCTTGGAATTGCCAGCAACAAGCATGATGCAAGGAGGTGAGAAGGCAAAGAAGCAAGGAGGTGAGGAGGTGAGGAAGCAAGGAGGCGAGGAGGCAAGAGGCAGTCTTAAAGGGCAACAAGAGGGTGGAGGTGGCCGAAAGAGTAAGCAGGAAAGGGAGGGATGGAGATTGCTTGTAGGAAATGCTTGGATTAATGCTACAAATGCCATTTTTTTGTGTGTGTTTTGCAGCATGAAATTTTTATGGCATTTTTCTTTTAAAAAATACAACATTGTTGTGATTAATTGCGCTACAAACAACTCAAGCCGTAAAGCACCATGGATTAGTACAACAATATACATCACAAATGGATGCATACACTCATATACATCACCGATGGATGCATACACTTATACTCACATCAATTTCCAATATTGTATTAGATGGACCCTTAGCATATATGTGTGCATAGAAGACCATTTCCTACATTGATCCCTGATTTCATAGTTAAATTATTCCCTTTCTCACATTCTAACATGTGAAGATTTAATGTACATGCATTATGGGCACATTATATTGCAGTTTATGACTAACTTTTTTTATGAATGCATGATAGTTGTATATGGTCAAGGAAGGTATATTATCATTTTTGAATGACAACATTACTCTATGCTCCATTTTATCCTATATTAGAAACTATGATCACTAGATATTACATAAATGTATTGCTCCATTATATCCTATACTAAAAACTATTTTGACCCAAATACATAATGCCAATTGAGGTTAGTACTCATGACAAGTGATGAAAATAATCTAATGGTATGAATGAGATCTTGTAAATTTTGGATATATAATATGGGTACTATGTTGATTGAGCTATTTTTCTAAGGGAATATTTTCAACTTAATTACTAAATACATACTTACAATGGTGACCTGATTCCCATCTATATGTATAATGAAGTTTTACTTTGTGTTAAAAAAAAAGCTTTTGCATAAGGTTAAAATTCGAATAGTATTTATATTCGTTTAAGACTACCCATTGAGCTGGCTCCTATCCTTATATTGAACATGATAACGTTCATAAAGATTTTATGAATACAAATAGATAGCATTGTCTCTCTTTTTAGTGGTTGGGAATGAACCCTAAAAGTACCCTAAAATGACTATGTATTCCCTTATTTGTAGCATGGAAGTGATCATGCTAGAGTGGCATAATCCCTATTTTGCTTTTTTCATAGGTTCTTTTGCTACTCATGGTTGGCAGATACACCACGACATAGATCCGAATATATATTTGGTTTTTTGCTTCAACTTGCTTGACTAGACTTTCCTTGATGATTGTTCGATTGTGCATGATGAGTAGTCACTGGCTTATTTGATGCATTAAGTGCAATTTTTTCCTTAAATTTTTCATACTACAGGATACGAGTTTGCTTATACAAGTGGAAATAGAAGCTTGTTAATGCCTGGTGCATATTTTCCATTAGATGCAGTAGGATACTAGTTACAGAGTGTCTTTGCCAATTATTTCACTTGAATTATGCTCCTCCTATGCTTGAGTTTGTGGTCACGTATTGAGTTTAACATAATAGTCTACATGATACTGGATGAGCACTCAACATAGTGGTTAGATGCATTCATTTCTAGTTCCGATAGAACTATCATTCAGACATTGGTCATAATAGAAGTATGGAGGGCTAAAATCCTTTTTTGGCTCCCTAAGTTTTTTAAAGCATAGGATTGTCCAGATTACATAGGTATTTTCACTAAGGAAAATTAATCCTTATGATGAAAATGTGTTTTTTTTCTTTTGACATAGTTAGTTCTATTTCCATGTTTTTGGATCGAATGTATGGATGATCTTCTGCAAGCATAAAAGACATGATATGTATATGTAGCACATGATCATGTTTACATATTTTCAGTCATATATTCTACCTTGTGATCTATCATTATCTTGTTGTGTGGATGTTCAATATGAGTAGTGTTTGCTTTTTTTATCGCAAATTTTATGTATTGTTGTGTCTCTACCTCTCCACAACGACTCAAATTGATAGTATGGGGATGAAAGAAAAGTTAATTGTGAGTTTTAGGCATGCCTTCATTGTTGGAATATGTTTAATTTGCTTATGATCACATCAATTGTTCCAATGATATTGAGAGGAATAAGATGCTGGATGAGGTTCTCGCTCGCTTGAAACCTATTTAATCTTGCTCGCTTATTTGGGGCTACTCACTTTTCTCTGCTCGCTTTTTGGTAATCCTCTCATAATGCTTGAGGGAAAGTGCTTCTCAAGCAAGCATACGGCTTCGATGGATTCCACCCTAGCCTTCTCGATGCTCGATATAAAGATCTCTTTTTGAGATATCCACCTATTTCACATGTCCATGCATATGTAAGATATTTGAGATATCCACCTATTTCACATGTCCATTAAGAAAATACATAATGCGATTTGATAGTAAGCATACCTCACAATACCACAGATCTTGAATATAGCATTTCTAACATCTTCTTGTAAGCACCCTTTTATTGTAATTGGGAGGATGAACTATCAAAGCAACAATGAAGTCATGTCAACAATATAACATAATAATAATTATGCTAACGCATCACTATTATCGGTACACTAATTCTACTTAGAATACCTATAAGACCTTGTGCCAATCATGGGACTTGAGGCCACTAAGCTTATTGTCCTTTGAAAATGCTCCTTTCAAGCAACGCATGTACCCTGTCGGTGTTTGAAAAGAGGCAATGTCTGCCTTGACCGCTGCCTCCTCCCTCGTAGAGAGGATCCACATTGCTTTTGGGAGGACAACTTTTCCCGAAGCATGCACTTGGGGCCACAAACGAGACATCCTATTCATAGCACGCAAGTCTTCTCGCACTCCTCTCGAGTCCTTGGAACCAACCAAGTGTGCCCAAATAGTAGCCCCCACATTCTTGAAGATATGCATGGGATCCAAGAGATGATTGATTTGTAACTGACCCCAATAAGGAAGCTCGTGAAAGATCGATAGCCTCTTCATACTAGGAGGAGGTTCCTCTCCATTCGCCCTCCAAGCTTGAATCCAATCACTTGCCTTCAAATATGATGGTGGTGGATCAAGCTGACCTCCACGTGCGAGATGGTCGAGTGGAAGGTATCGAGCATGACCTTCATAAACATTTTTCCTCATATGTTTGGAGTAGCGTGCAAGCGATTTCAGAGCCGGTCCACAAACAGGACAAGCATGGTACCCACTTGTAACAAGTCCTGCACGCATGCATGAATATGTTAGTACAAGACATGCGTGCAAAAGAGAGTAAAAAAAGCATAATCCCTCATTGTACATGTAAAGCCATAACCACGTACCTGCGCACTCTCCATATCCTGGGTAGTCATGCATGGTCCACATCAAGATACCCCTGACCAAAATATCATTGGTATGCCTAGGAGCTCTGGAAATATCAAAGACTTGCACTCCTCTCCATAATATTTGTAACTCCTCTATCAAAGGTGCCATGTACACGTCCATGTTTTTTGCCTTGTACTTTCCTGGCACAAGTAGTGCAAGCATGAGGTGTCCCTTTTTTATTGTTAGCCATGGTGGGATATTGTAATTCACCACGACTATGGGCCATGTCGACCAAGATGTCGAGCGTAACCCAAAAGGATTCACGCCGTCCATGGCTAGCCCAAGATGTAAGTTGCGTGGCTCCCTCGCAAAGTCCGGCCACTGATTATCTATGTGCTTCCAAGCTACACAATCTGCGGGAATCCTCAATGTGTGATCAGTGGACCAATGAGATGCATGCCATGTCATCAACTCCGCTATGGATTTGCATCAAAACATGTGTTGTATTCTTGTAATGATGGGAAAGTGTCTTAAGACCTTTACCGGTATCCGTTCACCCTGCAAGTCATCTCTATATCGTTGTTCCCCACACTTTGGACAACTAGCCAAATCTCCATGCTCACGACAAAAGAGAATACAATCATTACGGCAAGCATGGATGGTATCATAATCCATACCCACCATTGTTAGCATCTTTTTCGCTTCATCTCTTGATGCGGGCATGGTATTTGGTGCAGGCAACATCTTCTAGAGCAACCTATGACAAAGACACTATCCAAATGATGATTCTCAAAACAAACAATATCCAAATAATGAGTCAAATTAATGCAAGGGCTAACCTCATTAAGGCCGAGACACTTGTATCCGACCACCCATACTGTACTTGTAGATTCAAGATAGAGAGACAAGCATGTAGTTTAGACATCCTAGCACCCTCGTACAATTGTGTTGATTGCAACTCTCGCATTTTGACCTCAGACTCTGACATCACGTGTACGTGGGATGTAGTGCCCCTAAAAATGGAATCCATCATGTCGACCATATCCTCGTCGTCATCCGGGAGACTATAGTCTTGTTGAAAGTGAGAAGGTATATGTGTACCCTCGTGACCCTCCTCATCCTGTCATAAGCTCATTCGTGTAAATATAAGATCTTCTATTTCCTGGTATACAATAAGATTGCGAACTTAAATAGCTTTGACTTACCAATGATCCATCAACATGTGCAACACCAATGGGGGGTACTGGTTCCGGCTCCTCCCCATACATCCGCAAGTGGCGCATGATAATACGACATTGATGTCATACTTCTTGCTTGCAATGAGTGCAATGACAGTATAACCTCTCCGTAAGCCACTTCGTGCTCCCGGGCGTTGACGCATCATCGGATGAGCTTCCACTTGTCCCTTCCATCTACACTTATAAAATCACAACATAAGCATGAAGAGGAGATATTGACAATTATAAAATAGCATGTTTGAGCTTCTCTTGAGGCCATATAAAAAAAGTAACAGTAAGCATCGCTATATAGCCACGCTCTGTTCCGTCGCTATATAGCAACGTTTTTAATTAAAAACGTCACTATATAGCGACGAATAAGCGTCGCTATATAGCGACGCTATGGATTAAAACCCGAAACGCCAAAACACGCAGAGTTTTGCTCAATCCATTCCCTAATCTCTCAAGTAAGCAACCAAAATCTCCTCCCACCTATTTTCGATGACCTCCCATCTATTCCAAGCAACCTCCCACTCTATTTTCCACTCCTCACCCTTCTCCTACCTCTTTACTCCCTCTCTATCCTTTTCCCTCTTTGGTTTCTTGAAAGAAAGTTCTTCAAGAGGTGAGTTTGTTTCAACAATGTAGGTTGTTTGTTTGTTAGCTTTAGTTTTGTGAGTGTTTCTTCTTATATTGCTAAACCTGTAAACTAGTTTTCATGCTTGTTTTGAAAGGATTGAAACAAAAAATGAGACTTCAAGAAAGAAAGAAAACTCACCTCTTTTTTCTATATTTCTCTTCCTTCTCTTTCTCCTTGTCTCCTCAATCTCCTCCTTTCCTTGTCTCCTCAATCTCCTCCCTTCAAGAAGTTGCTTTTGTAATCTCCTCCTTCCACTAACATCTTATTTGAAAAAATGGGTTGTTTTCTCTCTTTTGTAGGGCCAGTCCACTACACCGAGCGGGACATACTTTTTCAGGTAAGTGCTTCCTCTTTTTTCCATTTATTATTTTTGTTATTTGCATTGGCCTGTAGCTAGCACCTTAAGCGCTAGCTGCAGTGATGGGTGTAGGAACCCTCTCTTCCCCTCTCACTCTTTCCTTCTTCCCCCTTCTCTTATTCTCCTTTTTCCCCCTTCTCTTTTTTCCCTCTTCTCTTATTCTCTCTTTCCCCCTTCTCTCTTTCCCCCTCATCTCTTTTCCCTTCTCTCTTTCCTTTCCCTCTTATTCTTATTTCCTTTCCCTCTTATTCTCTTATGCTTATGCTTCTCTCATTCCCCCTTCTCTCTTTTCCCCTTCTCTATTTCCCCCTTCTCTCATTCGCATAAGCTCATGCTTATGCTCATGCATGAGCATGAGCTTATGCATAAGCTCCTTCTCTTTTTCTGCATGAGCATAAGCATGAGCTTATGCTTATGCTTATGCTTAAGCATAACCATAAGCATAAGCTCATGCTTATGCTCATACATGAGCATGAGCTTATGCTTAAGTTTCCGCATAAGCTTATGCTTATGCGTGAGCTTATGTGGAAATAGAGAATGAGAGAAGCTTATGCTTCTCTCATTCTCTATTTCTGCATAAGCTCCTTCTCTTTTTCCACATAAGCTCCTTCTCTTTTTTCGCATGAGCATAAGCATGAGCTTATGCTTATGCTTATGCATAAGCATAAGCTTATGCTTATGCTCATACATGAGCATGAGCTTATGCTTAAGTTTCCGCATAAGCTCATGCTTATGCATGAGCTTATGCGGAAATAGAGAATGAGAGAAGCTTATGCTTCTCACATTCTCTATTTCCGCATAAGCTCCTTCTCTTTTTCTACATAAGCTCCTTCTCTTTTTCCGCATGAGCATAAGCATGAGCTTATATTTATGCTTATGCTTATGCATAAGCATAAGCATAAGCTCATGCTTATGCTCATGCATGAGCATGAGCTTATGCTTAAGTTTCTGCATAAGATTATGCTTATGCATGAGCTTATGCGGAAATAGAGAATGAGAGAAGCTTATGCTTCTCTCATTCTCTATTTCCGCATAAGGTCCTTCTCTTTTTCTGCATAAGCTCCTTCTTTTTTTCCGCATGAGCATAAGCATGAGCTTATGCTTGAGCTTATGTGGAAATAGAGAATGAGAGAAGCTTATGCTTCTCTCATTCTCTATTTCCGCATAAGCTCCATAAGCTTCTCTCATTCTCTATTTCCACATAAGCTCCTTCTCTTTTTCCGCATAAGCTCCTTCTCTTTTTCTGCATGAGCATAAGCATGAGCTTATGCGGAAATAGAGAATGAGAGAAGCTTATGCTTCTCTCATTCTCTATTTCCGCATAAGCTCCTTCTCTTTTTCCGCATAAGCTCCTTCTTTTTTTCCGCATAAGCATAAGCATGAGCTTATGCTTATGCTTATGCTTATGCATAAGCATAAGCATAAGCTCATGCTTATGCTCATGCATGAGCATGAGCTTATGCTTAAGTTTCCACATAAGCTCATGCTTATGCTTGAGCTTATGCGGAAATAGAGAATGAGAGAAGCTTATGCTTCTCTCATTCTCTTTTTCCGCATAAGCTCATTCTCTATTTCTGCATAAGCTCCTTCTCTTTTTACACATAAGCTCCTTCTCTTTTTCCGCATGAGCATAAGCATGAGCTTATGCTTATGCTTATGATTATGCATAAGCATAAGCATAAGCTCATGCTTATGCTCATGCATGAGCATGAGCTTATGCTTAAGTTTCCGCATAAGCTTATGCTTATGCATGAGCTTATGCAGAAATAGAGAATGAGAGAAGCTTATGCTTCTCTCATTCTCTATTTCCGCATAAGCTCCTTCTTTTTTTCCGCATGAGCATAAGCATGAGCTTATGCTTATGCATAAGCATAAGCATAAGCTCATGCATGAGCATGAGCTTATGCTTAAGTTTCCGCATAAGCTCATGCTTATGCTTGAGCTTATGCGGAAATAGAGAATGAGAGAAGCATAAGCTTCTCTCATTCTCTATTTCCGCATAAGCTCCTTCTCTTTTTCTGCATAAGCTCCTTCTCTTTTTCCGCATAAGCATAAGCATAAGCTCATGCTTATGCTCATGCATGAGCATGAGCTTATGCTTAAGTTTCCGCATAAGCTATGCTTATGCATGAGCTTATGCGGAAATAGAGAATGAGAGAAGCTTATGCTTCTCTCATTCTCTATTTCCGCATAAGCTCCTTCTCTTTTTCTGCATGAGCATAAGCATGAGCTTGTAGCGCAGATGAGCGATGAGGAGGCAGCGAGATTCTTCTCTCTGCTCTCTCAGAGGACCTTTGCAATTCCTTCCCCTACACCGACGGGTGGACGTACTGCCCAGCCATCCCCTCGTGCCCCTTCGACCACGGGATCATCACCTGCGCATGCCTCTCACAAGGGAAGGAAGAGTAGGACGGGTAGCTCATGTTGTGCTGACTCGGGAGATGTAGACGAGTCAGCACACTCATGCTCCTTTAGGTCTCCACTTGGTCTGGAGACACAGTATCAGTCAGGTCCCTTTCCCTCTCCTACTCCCACTGCTACTCCTTGCTCCGGAAGCACTCGCGCAACTTCCACTCCTTCAGACTCTGCTACCGTCAGTCCCCCTTACTCATCAGGGGATCTCTCCTATCAAATCACATCTGCCGGAGAGATAATAGAAGATAAAAAGGGCAAAGCAGTGATAACCGCCATGAGGAGGTTGATGAGTCATCACTTCAAGAGCGGCATAAATACCGATTGGCGGTATCAAGATGCCCAAAAGAAGCAGGCGGTGATCGATGAGTTAAAACAAAGATACCCTAAACCGCCAAATGTGGAGTTTAATGATGATTATATGCGAGAGCACATGGATTTGGTCCTAAAGCATCGTAGATCAACCTTGCGTACTTCCATTACAAAGGGGTTGGCTAAACCCAGCTGGGCAGACAAAGCTGATTGGAAGTACTTCAAGAAGCAACATAGGGACCATCCCGAAATGTTTGAGGGTCAGAGGAGGGCTACGAAGAGACGGCTGGACGTCGTAGGTACTTCACACTTTGGTGCAGGCGGACGGTATGCGTTCGAGGCAACCGTGGTAAGTCTACTTCTTCCCATTTAATGTATTATTCTATTTGTTTTACTTACATATTACATGCACTTTAGCTAACTCTAACTCTCGTAAATTGGATCCACAGCAAGCTGCGATGGGTTGTCTTCCTACGGATGCAGAGACGCGGCACGCATTTCGAATCAAGTGAGGTCCTAACTTTGAGGCCTAAATGCATGAAATAGGCAGCACATTGACAAGCTACCTATTTCAGGAATTCAGGTCCTAAAAGTAGGACCCCGTATCTTTGGACTTACAAATCCCAATGGGATCATGTCCTATATCAAATCGAACGGCAAGAGCCAATTTAGATGTTTTAATTCATGCCTATTTTCTCCATCAATCAAAACTGTATGCATAAATATATACATCAAGATATGCATCAATATATGCATCAATATATACATATGTATGTATGTATATATATATATATATATATATATATACATACATACATACATACATACATACATGTGTGTGTGTACACACACACACACACACACACATACACACACACACACACACACACACACACACACACACACACACATATATATATACACATATAGATATATATGTATGTATATACATACATATATACACACTTACATCATACAGCAAAATGGGGGTCTTGATTTTGGGGGGGGTATGCCAAAAATTGATCAACAACATTATTTGATGAATATACGTTTAGTTGATGGAGAAAATGGACATGAAAACCATTTAAATTGGATCTTGCCATTCAATTTGATATATGACATGACCCCATTCGGATATGCAAGTCCAAAGATACGGGGTGCTACTTTTAGGGTCTGAATGCCTGAAATAGGCAGTGCGTTAACGCGCTAACGCGCTGCCTATTTCATGCATTTAGGCCTCAAAAGTAGGACCCCATTGGTGTTGCCAATGGGGTCCTACTTTTGAGGCCTAAATGCATGAAATAGGCAGCGCGTTAACGCACTGCCTATTTCAGGCATTCAGACCCTAAAAGTAGGACCCCGTATCTTTGGACTTACAAATCCAAATGGGGTCATGTGATATATCAAATCAAACGGCAAGAGCCAATTTAGA